>NC_083283.1:27143815-27384582 GCF_963506605.1 Zootoca vivipara
TAAAGCAGTATCACACTACTTCAAACTGTTGTGCCATCCCTCAGAGGATCTTGGGAACTGGCATTTTTTAAGGTTGCTAAGAATTGTAAGGAGATTACCCATTCCCCTCACAATGCTACAAAACTCAGAGTAGTTTAATAGTTACTCCCTTTCTAGGGAACTCTGAGAATTATAATTCTGTAAAGGGAACAGGGTTCTCATAACAACTCTCAGCACCCGTAGCAAACAATAGTTCCCAGAATTCCCAGAATTAAAGTGCCATGATATTGCTTTGAATGTTCTTACAGATGGCGCCTCAGAGCAGACCAGGGCTACCGTAGATGGACCAGCAGTCTAACTCAATATAAGGCAGGCTTACATGTGTATATCTCCAATAATTTTCTATAATTCATCTAACCGTACTCCAATTTCTCTTCCTTTGGTCCAGCATAAACATTTACATATTTCACAAAATTCAAGCGTAGGTTTCCTTCGTATCTGCTACGAAGGAAAATCTGTTATTGCAGTAGACTTTTGAGTTAGCAGATTACTCTTGCTATCACTGCAGCACTGATAAATTTATCAGATGGATTATTTTTTAAGAAAACATTTGAATACAATATCACATAGGCAATCAAATAGCAAATTCAAGTAAAAAGGACATGTTGGAACAGCATTAATTATAATTATACACCAGTTGAAAATGAGCTTCTCCTTTGCTTTGGTCTTTTAGTATGGATTAAAATGCCATCAGCCTGAAAAATCACAGAACACGAGTCCCAGCTTGTGAGCTTGTGAAGTTATCTACCTCACCTTTCCAGGTCTTGATAATGGGAAGAGTAGCCCAGGTTTAATCAAACTTGCTGGAGGACCTTGGGCCAGTCAGCAGCTCTCAGCCTAACCTACCTCACAGAGCTGATAAGGATAATAGGGAGAGGGAAAAGGCATGTGTGCCAACTTGAAGGTATCTCAAGCATTGTAGATTTTTGAGGCGGTATTTACTGAGACCTTGTGTGTGCCATAGGAAGTACTAAGAGGCACACTGGTGCCCATGGGCACCATATTGGCAACTGCTGTATGTAGGTCAACATAACCAAGGTTTCATTGAGCTGCAGAAGTATGAATCTGAAGAGGAGCACTAACTACAGAGGCAAACCTTTGGGGGGGTCAGTACTGTGTTTCCCTCCCCTTCCCATCATTCTGCTTTGATACAAACCATGTTGCTCAACTTGGTACCAAACTAAACTCCTGCATCCTAGGATGGGCAGAACACTACATTAGGGCACTGTTTCTTCACTGTAAAGTTCTGTAAAAGGGTAGCACTGGTGATGGGATAACATTTTGTTTATTAAGATGACTCTTCTCAGATGGTCTGCTGCAGTTTGCCTTCAGTGCATGTTGTCCCATTCCCCCCCCCCCCGGTGTGTGTGTGTGTGTGTGTGTGTGTGTGTGTGTGTGTGTGTGTGTGTGTAAACCGGCCATGTGGGTTTACTTTTCTCTGAAACTGCTTGACCGATTGCGTTCAAATTTTGACACAATGTCCCAAGCAAATATGCAAGTGACCCCATACCATTTGCATAGACAGATGTTGCACCTGGGCCAGGTAAAACCCCAAAAACCACATGTTCCAGAACTCAAAACTCAGACGAAAGTGCATGCTGGGAGCACAGGAGAGGTTGCAAAACAGCACCCTCTAGTGACAGCTACACTGGTACTGCACCTAGGAAAGCTTCTCTCTCCACAGCATCTCAGCTCGGCTTTCCAGACTGGGCCGAGTGGAGGTGGGGGCTCGCCTGGGTGAGGGATGGGGGAGGAGGGGGCGGGATAGGTTATGGGTCGCGACAGGGTGGGCACAACCACAGGGATGAGCCAAGGTGGGGGGAGGAGGGGATGGGATAGCTCATGGGTCAGGACAGGGTGGGGGGAGTCACAAGGATGAGCCTGTGTAAACAGAACACATGTAAAACATTTCAACAAAATGAGGGGGGACTCTGAAGGTGAGGGGAGTCTGAAGGGGGACTCTGAGGGTCCATTTAAAAGACTGAGCCACAGCAACGCATGGCCGGGCCAGCTAGTGTGTATACACATGTATACACACAGAGAAAGAGAGAGAAAGAGAGAGAGAGACAAAGACACACACAGAATTCCAGAAAAATAAAATTTTTAAAACCCCCAGAACATTACTGCAACAGTGAATCAGGCTAGTCATTCAATCTTGTATGCATCTGCCTTGTTCCCTTACAGCATATTGCTTTACAGTTAATGTGTATAATCTTATTAGCTGATTGCATTGATCCTCATCTCACTTGTAAGCAAAATTACTCTGAGTGCATGGCGGTACTTAAAAGTAATTCAAAGTATCTATTAAAATAAGAATTTTGGTGCATCAGCAAGGAAGAAAATCTAAGCTGCTAAAATATTTCGCCCATATAAAGATTGGGCAATTTGCTGATCTGTAAAACTTACTTTTCTGTTAAAAAATAAGGAGAGGAAATTTTTAAGTGCCGTAATTTACTGAATGCTTTCCTGAAAGCAAAGAGATTGACTTTCTGTCCACAGTAACCTAGAAATCCTATCTCTGCAAACACTGGGCTAGATTAAACTTTAAATGATAAATTCCCAGGAAAGGAAGGTCATATTGTTGTGTAATCATCTTCTTCCAAAGCATTCCTGTTTGCTAAATAATATTGACCGATGTGAGTGGTGGCAAATATATAACCCTCCTTGATTCTTTCCCCAAGGACCTGAAAGTAAATTGAAATTTACAATGGCATCACCAGATTTATCATACCTACCTCTTTTGGGAGGCATTTTACCACTATTAGAGCTGAACTGCAACCTAACCACTGTTGCACCTGAGCTCTTTCGTGGCAGTTTCCTGTCCTCCTGGCATATTTCATCTTGCGTTATAAGACTGCCGACTGTAAAATTACCTAGACAAATAGAGCTTCTATAGCATAGGGCATGTATAGATTGTCATGTGTGAGGAATGCACACACATAGGGATGGGTGTTTCCCCCCTGCAATTGCACGCAGCGGACATTTATTTTATTATTAATAATAATGACCCATCACAGCTGGGCTCTGAGTCTATAAGGAAGCGAAAGATAACTTCCTGAGACCAGCACCTAGTTTTGACAAAGTTCTTCTGCCAGATGAGCCAGACAATTGCCAAGTAATCAGGAAAAGAGAGTAGTCAGCAATCCTCATATTATCAAGGCTTAGTGATTAAATGGAAACTAGCTGTATGCAGCCAAAGCTAGAGTTTCACCTCCGCACACACCAAAATTATGTAAAACTAGTCATGAAGCCTGTTAAATTAACAGGTGCTAGAACAGACCTGTTGCTCTAGCAACCTCGGGGACTGCCGCTTAGAAGTAAGTCCACACGAGAAGTAAATGGCCTCGCGAGTGCGCCTGCATGGAGACAGAGCGCGCTAGCTTGCGAGCACGGGGCTATCTTGCGCGTCCTCTGGATTCTCTCGCGAGAGCTGCTCTAAACACCGAGAGGCTAAGCTCCCTTACGCGTCGGCCAACACACTCCGTCTCTGCGCTCCAAGTCCCAACGGCTGTCCGTGGGGCACATGCGCAGTAGCGTAATCCCACAGACACAGGGACTGGACGCAGAGACACTTGCACTTTATTATATAGGCTACATCTTCCACATCCTGCTTCCCATTCTTCCTCTTTCCTTCTGAATCTCTCTGGCTCACGAGCTTCCCATCCATTAACATCACAAAGGACGGATGAATGATCCCCCTGCAAGCCCTACCAGCTTTTCATTCTGCTTATAACATGGATTGCCACCAGTCAATGTAGAGCAGGCATCCCCAACCTTCGGCCCTCCAGATGTTTTGGACTACAATTCCCATCATCCCTGACCACTGGACCTGTTAGCTAGGGGTCATGGGAGTTGTAGGCCAAAACATCTGGAGGGTCGCAGGTTGGGTGTGCCTGATGTAGAGGATATAAGCAGGATAGAGAGAAGGATGGGAGAAGGATCATGGGAGACAGATTTCCTTGACAATGTAGCTACACAGGGTAGACTGACGTCAAGAAGGACCACGGGTGAGTGGCAGAGCACAATTTCTGCAAGCAAAGGGACAAAACTTTACTCCCTGGCGTATTCAGTTAGATCTATCATGAAGTTAGATCAGAGATAGTCAAATTTGTTAATCCCTAAATGTTATAGTTCGCCTTAGCTCCAGACAGCATGCCTAATGGTCAGGGATGGTGGAAGTTTTAGTCCAACAGCAACTGGAGGGGCATAGGCTCCCCATCCTTGCTGTAGGCAGTCGCTGGATGCATAGTATAAGCTGTTGGTGGGTTAAATGGGGCAAAAGAAAGAGGAGCCCAAAACCAATAAGAAGAAAGGGGAAGAAAGCAGCGTCTCAACTAGCAGATTCGCTCTTGGCAATCCTGGAAATGCTTCACTATGATGTGCAGTTGTATAATTCATGTCTAATGCTTCAATATCACACAACTATTTAATGAAATGTAACAGCATGAATTAACTCCCCAAAGTAAAGAAGCCCAAAACTTGAGCAATTTCTGCTCTCAATTTCTGGTCCACATTTTCAGTATCCTTCATTCCCGGCTGCAACATCTCCAACACCACACCACACCGCAAGAAATCTCATAGGAACTCTTCTGGGTTCTCCTGAGATTGCTCAGTTGCTTCACTTGAGAAGGAATGTCTAAATTCTCATCTCATTTTCACTTCAGGCCAGATACAGCAATAGCTTCAATAATTACATGATTTAAACATGTTTAGGTCCCCTCAAAATTCCTCAGGTGGTTTGTTTTTCCTCAGAAGTTTTCCCCAACCTCACATGGAATGTTGCTTTACATTAAATTTAGAAGCACGGGAATCTGCTTTATACTGAGTCAGACCACTGGCCTGTTTGGCTCTCTACTGCTGACATCTACTAGAAATGGCTCTCCAGGGTTTCAGGCACTCCCAGTAGTACCTAGAGATGCCTGGGATTGAACCTGGGACCTGCTGCTTGTGGAGCAGATGTTCTGCACTGGGCAATGTCCCTCCCCCCCCAATCCCCCATAAAAAGTTAGCTGGAAAAGGTGACACTCTCTAAACCCCGTAAAAGCTTCGAGAAGTGGCATGAACATCTACTCCTTCTAAATTGCATATTGTCTTCAGCTTTTTGTTTTCTCCTACACTCAGTTGCACTGCAGGAGAATCTGAAAGCCAGCAATATGGAAGATTTAATTAATTTGGATAACAAAAAAAGTATGCATGGCTATAGAACAACCACTATCCATGGATTGAATTTTAGCCAGCACTGAAGAAAAACATTTGCCATCATTATCCTTTTCAGAAAATTGCAGCGCACTTGGACTATGAACAGGGTGCATGCAACCAATCACTTTCTGAAAGGCAGGACAAACGTATTTTGAAGCAACAAACAGATGTTTTTGCTCAAGCAGAAAATGAATTTACCACTAGCTACTAATCTTTGTGTTCCACAGCTAGTCTGTGGCATGTGGTGGCGATGACTAACCTCATATCCTCATCGACTTACCCAGCCTTCATTTTTTCCCCCACATGAAATACAGAATTGTTTAAAATCTGAATTACCCTTTTGTTCTTCTTTCAGGAATCCCTGGCAATATGGCCTTTTCTTTAATGAATATTTTGGGATAAGTTTCCAAGAACTTTTGATGAGCATCTTCAGTGGTATAAGGATTCTTCCTAAAGAGAAATAGGGAAACAGTGATTATTTTGTTCAGTAGTAAAGTTCTAGGCCAGGGGTCAGCAAACTTTTTCAGCAGGGGGCCGGTCCACTGTCCCTCAGACCTTGGGGGGGGGCGAACTATATTTGGGGTGTGTGTGAATGGATTCCTATGCCCCACAAATAACCCAGAGATGCATTTTAAATAAAAAGACACATTCGAATGTAAAAACACGCTGATTCCTGGACCATCCGCGGGCTGGATTTAGAAGGCGATTAGGCCGGATTCCGCCCCTGGGCCTTAGTTTGCCTACCCATGTTCTAGGCAATGCTGTTACTTGCCTCAGGCTTGCACTTCAACTAGAATAAGATCCAGCTGACATGATCCAACATCCTGCTTACTACCTGAAGGTGGTGTAAGGTTGCGCTGGCCATTGAGTCAACAACCATCCACATAAATGACAAGCAAATACTCAGACCATAGTACTGTGCAGTATTGGAGTCTTTGCTTATACAGCAGTGCCTAAAATCACAATCCTATGCTTGCCTACTCAGAAGCAAGCCACACTGAGTTCCGTGGGCTTCATGAGAGTGTCTGAGCCACTGTCACGGTTTGCTGCTGTGACTAAAAATGCTGCCTAAACTTTAGGGGGCAGCAGTTGGGAAATGGCAGGACCAGCTAGTGAAGGCAAGTAGTACAAGGAGATTTCCACTCCCCATGCTTGCCACCTGAAGCAATTGCCTCCATTTGCCTCATGAAAGGGCCAGCTGTCTATATAAAGCTTCATATAATAGTGCAATAATGACTAGTACTTGAAAAGCAGTTCTTCAGATGTCATGCTACAATCTCTTTTGCATTTGTGTGCCACGGACTGTACATTTGTTTTCAGTTGTCTGCTTGTTTTGCTCTTATGATTCCTGCAGCCCTAATGTATCGGTGCATATGTTCCACGTTCTAAAGGTTTCTTGGCTTGTTTTTCTTTGATATGGGAAGTTCTCAATAAAATGTTCTTAAAATGGATGGAGGGGGTTGAATTACAGCATGATGTTCTGAATGTAGATTCCATTTTTTTTTCACTCCATTGTATCGGTCTTCAAGCAAATTACATTGCACCGCGTTCCGCATGTGTTCAGCTTCCTTGAGAATGTGTGTGGGTTCTATGAAAAGTAAAATTCATTCTGGTGTCACAATCATCAAAGCTTTCATTCCGGTGTCACAATCATCAAAGGGAAACATCACACTGCATTGTGTTTTCCACCTTTTTTGTCAGCCTTGAAAATGGAGGCTGATGTTGAGCTGAGGTTCATACTTAAAATAAAGAATGTTGTTTTGAGCATGCACAGCAAGTCTCATTCAGCTGTCTTGATGTGGCAATCTTCAGTCTCTCACATTGCACTTTCAATCTTTCCTCCTGCCCCACTTTGAAAATGGGCACGAGGCTCAACCTGGTATTGAGTGTGAAAGAAATCTGACATTTGAATTTGTAAGAGAGAGTGGTGCCCTGAATGCATCGCCACATTTCATTCCAACATCTTGTATTTAAATGGAGTTATTAAACTATTCTGTTGTGCATACTGCTTATTGGCTTGCAATCCAATTACAACAGCATCACAACAGGCTAGTTAAACGAGAGGCCTTGCTTCACTCAACCAAGAATAACTAAGATTAGATACAGCCTAAAAACTATCAACATAAAACCAGGGCAATACCCCTGTCAAATTAGATACATCTTAAAGATCACAAACATAAAACAATTTATACCAAGCAATACCACTGTCAAAATAAAAACAATGAAGCATTTAAACGAGAAGCTGTGTTAAAGAAATCAAAAAATAGAGTGATGGAAGCATATTAGCTAAAAGAATTATGACTAGTCATTTCCCCGATCTAGTGGTTCTAAATTTAACAACAGCGGGGGCAATGTTCAGAGCCTTTGTGTGTCGAGGCTTACCAGAAATTACCTTAAATAACTCACAACTGACACCAGAATTATGGTTTGGTTTTTGGCAATTAATTTAGGCCACAGCTTTATTTAATTACACCAATTTTAATCCGAGTGTTGGCTTAGGCTTTTGGTTATCCACTCATCCTTTCTTAAGAAGGACTATCACCATCTGTCCACTGAGGACAGGACTCAACTCATCTGTCCACTTGGGACAGGACTCAATCAGCTGTCCCCTTCGGACAGGACTCACCTCATCTGCCCACCTTGGGGCAGGACTCACTTCAGCTGTCACCATGGGACAGGACTCACCACTGTCCGCTTGGACAGTACCCGCTCCGACTTCCTGAAGGGAAGTCAAGTGAACATACCTGGGAGAGGAGGTGGCTGAGCCCAGACATTCCCTCCTCTCTTTGCCCAAGAATGTTCCCCAAGGCTCTTACTCTTATAATTGGGCCCACCATCCCCGCCAATGGCGGGATGGTAAGGACAAGAGCGTAAGCCCCGAGATTCCTTTAACGGAATACTTCTTTATGGAGCAAACGGTGGGGGGGGTAGGCATCTGGATGCCACACCCCTCTACCAACCGATTAACCAACCAAAAGCCTAACCGCCAACCTAACAAGTTGTGACAATTTGCTAACGCAGTAGGCGAAAACCAAGAGGCAAAGCCAATCAGCCAATTGGAAAAATTCCTACTGGCCCCTGAATACAGGTGGCCCCGAAGGCAATAGCAATGTCGTGCTAACCTGCAAGAAAAAAGGGCGGGTGGGAGGGGATTCAAACACCAAAGCAAAAGTGATTCCAAAATGGAGGGCAAGATCTTTAAAAGGGGGACCCTTCAACCAATTAAAACTTCCCGATTTGCATACCCACTCCCCCATTACTCAGCATGACCTGTGGCCTATACAAGAACCCAAACCCTATATTAAATTTCCTAGCAGCCCTACCACAATCCGCTTTATATTGGATGATATAAAGTGCTTTTTGGTTAGCTCAGAAATTAGTCGAGCAAAACTTGATGAGTGTGCGAACTCATTTAGTAACACCTGGAGGGCTCTGTCCCCCTGCTTCTCCATTCACCAACCTGTTCAACGTTGAGACCCCATACAAACATTGGGACATATTCTCCTGTAAATCACTCCTCCACTTTGAAACAAGTGATTAGTCAGTTTGAGTACCTTTTCATAACCATAAGCTGAGGGACTTAAAGCGGAGCAAAAGGTACATGGTTAACCTTTCCCAATGCTTCCTGTGGGTAGAGTGCAATCCTATGTTAGCAATTTTGACTAATTTTGCCTCTGCCCTTCCAGCAACTGGAATGCTGCGCACACACAGAGAGAACATTCCCATGATAAGGTGCCCCTCAGTCTCAATAATATTCCCCATCCCTGGTCTAATTTATATATATGATCTGGGTTTGGGGTTACATGTCTCTTACCATACAAAACAGAAAGAGAATGTTGTATGTTTCAGAAACATGCCAGAAAGTGAGAAACTGAAGCAAGAGTTCCGGTTTTACATTTTTCATTCATTTTGTTTTGTTTGTACAGTTTCTCGGATTAATAAAAGTTGGCAATATATTCTATCACCTTTAAATGTTTTAGCTTTCTCTTAGGGCCGGAGAAGAATGTAAATCTCTGCCTTCCATATTAGAAAAGGCAGCAGGTGCAGTCTGATATGCGCCTAACTAATGTCACCATCATCTAAATATACCCCAAGTGAATTTTCCTCTTTAATTATGTTCTATCTTGAAGAAAATTGCCCTTAATTATGCAGAAATGCAGTTCTGAAATGTCCTGAATTCAAAGGTTATGCCATCAATAAATTATTCAGGCTCACATCCTTCAGCCCATCTACCTCACTGTGATTTTAAAGTCAGTTTTTAAATTCAAACTCCATAGACAGACATTTGCACAACAGGTAATCCTTGTAGCTCTGTTGAGGCAATGATTTATCAAAGGGTCACGGCAACTCAGAAATCACGTTTTTTACTAACATGATTACAGAGGGGACGTATTTGTGAAAGCATCTCATCATAGTTAGAGCTGATTTTCTAGCAGGTCAGGCAACTATTTTGGAGGGGGCCCCAAGCAGTTGATTGATTATACCGAAGAGCTCTCTTCAGTTATTATCTTCCAGATAAATGTACATTCCAGATAACACTAAAACAAATAGATCACTGGAAGATGGAGTTACATGAAATATGAACTGATCTAGAACTAGGGATCACATCAAGGGAAATGAAGTGTCACCCTGGCTCCTACCATGGAAATCTACACCACAGAAACGGTTTACTACCCTTGGTCACCATTGTCCAAGAACAGTGCATCCTATATATTCCAAGAAATATGGTACAATTTGCATAAGGCATTAGAACATCTACTTATCTTAGTATTATATTACAGTGGTACCTCAGAAGTTGAACAGAATCTGTTCCGGAAGTTCGTTCAACTTCCAAAATGTTCAGAAACCAAGGTGCAGCTTCCGATTGGCTGCAGGAAGCTCCTGCAACCAATTGGAAGCCGCAGAAGTCACGCTGGACGATCAGGTCCCAAAGAACATTCAGAAACCGGAACACTCACTTCCGGGTTTGCAGCATTCGGGAGCCAAAACGTTCGACTCACAAGGCGTTCAGGATCCAAGGTACGACTGTACTTTCAAAATTCATTTTTGAGCAGGTTCAGTATTTGGTAGGTTTCTCATGTGGACTATTTACATCACCATTTAGCAAAGGAGATCTGCACACAGGGGGCGGGGAGTGTATGTGTGTGCAGCTGATGCAGAGTCAAATCTAGAGACTTGTGTACCTCCATGTTTCAATGCCCATTGAACTTACTGTATCCATGTTCTTAATAAGCATTCCCTTCCTGGCCCTGAAGGCACTGCGTGCAACTCAAGTTAGGTTTTTTGAATAGATATACTGTAGGCCAGTGCTCCCAACCTGGTGCCCTCCAGATGTTTTCGACTGCAACTCCGGTCAATCCCATCCAGCATGGCTACTGTTGGGGATTACGGGAGTTGTAATCCAAAAATGCACTAAATTGGGGAAGGCTTTGTTTTTAAAAAGCAACAAAAGCAGTGTTTACTGATTAGCAGGGTTTGTGCATGGGTACACTTTCACCTCTTGCGTAGAAAAAGAAGCCCCAAACTATGTATCCACCCAGAGGTGCCAACTTGAATAAAATATGGGGGCGGTGGCAGGTAAGCCCCACCCTGCATAATTGACCCAAAGAAATGGCACACACACCATTTGAATGGAATGCCCATCAACTTTGGTGGGTGGCCCCTCAAATATTTCATGGGGTGCAGTGAAAAGACCCTGGTTCCTATGTATCCACCAAAGAGATTTGGGCTGTTATGTTCAACAGCCAATCAGTGCAGCAGAAGGTTTCTATTAATCTACACAGGCGTAGGAACGTTCCCTGTAAATAATCAAAACTAGTCCCATTTCCATAGAAGCATGAACAGAATGGATGCATTTGTTACCCCAAGTCCCTTACTATTTTTTTATTATTATTATTATTATTATTATTATTATTATTATTATTATTATTATTATTTATTTGCAACTACAGCATTTCAGGAAGACCTATCTCCTTGGGCTTCAGAAATTTTGAGCAAACTGTCAGGCTTTGTGCTTGCAGCCTGAGGGGAAAGCTGTGTCAGAGCAAAGCAACAGACGACATCCTTTTTAAAGAGATCCAGCGCACTAATCTTCTTCAGACTTGTCTTGATTGATCCATCTGAAAATGTTCAGGCTTTCTCATTGCTAGTCACATTCCTCAATGATCTGTGCAGCCTACTCATCGCAAAGTGCTTTAAATCTCCAGTTTCCATTTTAGTGGTTGCTTTTAGCAAACAATGTAGCTTACTGGGTTTGTGCCACCCTTCAAGACATTTCAATCGAATTGTGCCACATTGTTTGATAAGCAGCCTCAAACACTCAGTGCCAGCCTTCATGTTGATGCTGCTGCTTGTTAAACTGATGGCCAGGAAAAAAAAGACTAAGACCAAACTAGAGGAGACATTGAGAGTTCTTTAATTTTTTTAACAAACAGCAGCCACAGAGAACTCCAAATTGGATTGAGATCACAGCAGTGGAGGAAGGTGCCATTTCCCCAGTGAATATTGTCATTGAATGTTCCATTCCAGCAATTTTGTAAATTAAAAATGCATGCATGCTGTGTATGTAACAGAGCTACAATTCCCAGAGTCCTCTGGGAAGAGGGATGGATTGTTAAATCACTGTGGGGGGGGGGGTTGTAGCTCTGTGAGGGGCTACAATTCTCAACACCCTTAATAATGGACATTTCCCAAGATTCTTTAAGGGAATCTACCCCATTTTAACAGTCCTGTTTTTACACAGACCTTCCATATCAAACTATATTTTTGCTTTCATAATAAGAGGTTCAGGTTAACGCCCTCCTCAAAAATCACTGGATAACTTACCAGCTCTGAAGACCCTTGATGCTCAATAATGCGTCCAACTGGACATAGTTCACTTTCTGAAGACCTACGACATTGTTACAAATATTTATTTTGAAAAATGTATACATAGCTAACATTTTAAAAATACAGAACAATGTACAAAAGATGAAAACACTGGAGGCATGATAGCATGCTTGAGTAGACCTAGGGCAGCAACGCAGTATAGGGTAGCATTAACTGCTTGGTCCTCCAACAGACAGGAATGGCCAATGAGTTTAAGAAGAATGGACAAGGAGTTCCTTCTGCTGTCCACCCAGGATCTATGACCTGAGGCAGTCACCTCACTTTGCCTAATAGTAGGGCCAGCCCTGAGTCTAGCATCTGGCTAACAGACTGTGTTCCCTATACTGGATTAAAAATTGTAGCAAAATCCATTTGACTTTGCCCTGTCCCATTCTCCACCATAGTCTTTCCTTTTGCAATACAACAACAACATTACTGACCTATTTTGTAGATCTTGTTAGAGATGTGAAATGCCTTCAGCACTCTAAATCTCCATATAAATACTAAATCTTATTGTTTGAACTTTAGTGTTTCCTAATGATATGGTAAATATCATCTCATTGCATCAGCATGTGAAATGCTGGCCAGTGAAATTCACAATATTATGCACACACAGGGGCGTAGCTAGCCGCCTGGCTGCCCGGGGCGGCAAACCCAAAGCCAGGGGACGGGGTGTCCGTGGCGCGCATGTGTCACATGTCATGATGCATGCTGCATGACACATGCGTTGCGGCGCATGCGTCTTGGCGCACTGCGCACACGGCGCATGCATGCACAGGAGGCATGCGACGCAGCGACGCGGCAAACCCCGTGAGCAAGCCGTGGAGTGAGGCAGTCTTGGTTGCATTGGGGCTTCTCCTCCATGGCAGCGGCAGTGGCGGCCGTTGGAGGTGGTCAGCCCCATCCAGCCTGCTGCCCCCTGCCCAGCCTGCTGCCCAGGGTGGCGCGCCCCCGCCCCCTATTACTACGCCACTGTGCACACATGTAAATGTGGACGTGTAATCTGGGAGCTCTGTACTTCTGCGCCATGAATGTTTTCAGTGTTGACAAAATGTGCCATTTTGCACATTTAGCACACAGATGAACAAAAAAGTCTTTTGGAAACAATACAGCCTGCCCTTCAGTATTACACTCAATTTGCAAAGAACCATTTGGAATCCTCCGCACTGTGAACAGAGCAACATTATCCTGTGCTAAGGGACTTGAGGACTAAAGACAGAATGCTTCTGAGACCAGAACTGGGAGGAGAGGGAAATGTAAAAATGTTCAAAGAAAAGTTTTGGAAAGCCTGGAAGAATGAATGGGCACAGAAGCTTAATTGCCTCAGGTGCTCTGGGCATGCAGCATGCATCTAATGAAGCAATGCAAGCGTAGCCTTTGAATTTTTGCAACATGTTTGGCTGCTCCAAATCATTGCTGAAAATAACTGGATCGCTATAAATGACACAGAATAATTGCCAGAGATGTGTGTCATTCAGGGTGCACCCAATTGAAAACAAGCATTTTCATTGGGTGAAAGAATGACAAAAGAATCATAACCATGCCTTTAAGAGTCCCTTGTTCAATAGCATCTGCAATTTCAGAGTTACTGCTTTTTCTACTGATGTTGAAACCAACGTTTCCTGTTCACATTCACAATTCCTTGCCAGGCACGAATTAAATTCATTTTAATTCCAGTAAATTAGTTTTATTTCCTAATCCTTCTTAGCAGCTCCATGTGACAGATGGAAGACTATCAGCATCTGAGCTGAGTTTTTTTTAATGTTTTCATAGAGCTTTCTGAACAAAAATGAATTTGATAATTGTTCAAGCTCATGCTTGACAAAGAAAAAATGTGGTTCTTCCCTGAGCCTACTGGGTCTACTTAAGAATATAAAAAGAAGAGCAGTTCTCCTGATGTTTGCCAACAGGCACAATTAAGGCTCAATCCTGAGTGGTCCAGAGAGCATATAAAATTATATGAGTCCCTTTGCACACTGTAACTTTCTCTCTCTCCAAAATTAGGTATACAATTTAAATTTACAAAAATGGGGAAAATGGAAATGGAACTCAGAGGAGGAGCGTGGAGAAGTTAAGGGCAAAATCTAAGGGAAAAAAGCATCAAGAACCAGTAGATATCTTGAATACAACACAAGAAACGATGCAGAAAGGTAACAAGATTCTCAGAAACCAGATAGTGACAGACATCACCACTCAAATGGACAAAGCAATTTCAGAGATCAAAGTAAGAATAGATAAAGGGGAAGCTAAGATGGACCAAAGCCAAGAGAAAGTAGAAAACAATGATGAAAAGATAAAGCAACATAATGTGAAAATTGAGCAATGGGATCTGAGAATGATCGATATCCAAGATTGAGAGCGCAGGGTTAATGTCCACCTGTGTGGCTTTGTTGAAGCATCAGGTGAGAACCCCAAAACTCTTTGTGAGAATATGGTGAGGTGTTTGGAAGAGATAGTTCCTGAAGCATAATGGGAAGAAGTGGACATAGAACGGACTCACAGTCACCTACAGAAGAAGGGGCTTGACACCTAGAAATATAGTCATGAGACTTGCAAGTTATTATAGGGGGGGGAATTATGAGAGCAGCAAAATAGATCGCTGACCAGCTGATGTACAAATCAGTACCAATTCAAGTATTCAATGACTTATGCCTAGAAATTATAAGATGGAGAAGGAGCGTGGAACCCTGGCACTGCAGCATTGAAAAATGCCGGAATTATTTATAGCTGGGGCTACCCAGTAACTCTGAATTTTCAACGGGCAAGAAAGGGGTACAAAATAACATCTTTGGAGCAGGGGATGTACCTACTTCAGGAAATGAAGCTGGAACCACAAGGAGACGAGAAGCAAGAAGAGGAACTGGGGTGGCAGGGGACCAAAAAAAGACTATCGAGGACTGAAAGTAAAGGCTGAGCGAAATTATATCAGAATGAAGAAAAGAAACACACCCCAGAACACACAAACAAACAAATTGGTCCTAAGCAAATGGATATTTTCCAAACAAAAGTATATTCTTGGCTCAAAGTAACTTCCAAAGAGTAAATGGGAAGTGCATAAGCTTTAGCCACACTAGTTTCTTCCAGCAAGTCTCAGATGTTTTCTGAATGTGGGTCTCAGGCAGATAGAATGGAAAGAGAGCTTAAAGGAAATAACTAAGTATGTAAGTCAAATACCAAAAATGGGTTTGGGCTGGCAGCTTTTGCATCTCACTTCCAAAGCGATGTATCATCTTTCTGCTCAGGCCTACAACCTCTTAACACAGTACTGTCCAAACTGCTGATTAGCAGTGGCTACCTGACCTGAACTTTCAGATATATTTGCAGCTGATCTGCCAATTTCCACTAGAGATGTGATATGTACTTCTGAAAAGCTTTTGATAAAATCCCTCACTAAACACACCTAAGAGAACTGAGAAGGTCTGCTTATAAAAAAAAAGTTAACAAGTTTTGAAACAGAAAGCAGAACATGGAATTTAGCAAACCACTTTCACAATGGGAAAAAAGTAAACAGAGAGAGAGGAAGTGGGGAGGTCCCTAAAGATCTGTACTGGGACTAGTTTAATTAATGTTGGGCAGTTAAGATTACTGATGACACCAAGCTGGGGGGGGGATGCTTCCACTGGCTTTAATACTTTGAACTACAACTTCACTATTGGCATATGTTCAGTTTGTTATTTTATCCATTATAACCTCTAGCCACCTGCTTTGGAGATGCTTGCTGTCTGATCAATTGTTTCTTATGTATGCACAAGCATTTCATTATTATTTCCTAGGAGTTGTTGTTGTTGTTGTTTAGTCGTTTAGTCGTGTCCGACTCTTCGTGACCCCATGGACCATAGCACGCCAGGCACTCCTGTCTTCCACTGCCTCCCGCAGTTTGGTCAAACTCATGTTCGTAGCTTCGAGAACACTGTCCAACCATCTTGTCCTCTGTCGTCCCCTTCTCCTAGTGCCCTCCATCTTTCCCAACATCAGGGTCTTTTCCAAGGATTCTTCTCTTCTCATGAAGTGGCCAAAGTATTGGAGCCTCAGCTTCACGATCTGTCCTTCCAGGGAGCACTCAGGGCTGATTTCCTTAAGAATGGATAGGTTTGATCTTCTTGCAGTCCATGGGACTCTCAAGAGTCTCCTCCAGCACCATAATTCAAAAGCATCAATTCTTCGGCGATCAGCCTTCTTTATGGTCCAGCTCTCACTTCCATACATCACTACTGGGAAAACCATAACTTTAACTATACGGACCTTTGTCGGCAAGGTGATGTCTCTGCTTTTTAAGATGCTGTCTAGGTTTGTCATTGCTTTTCTCCCAAGAAGCAGGCATCTTTTAATTTCGTGACTGCTGTCACCATCTGCAGTGATCAAGGAGCCCAAGAAGGTAAAATCTCTCACTGCCTCCATTTCTTCCCCTTCTATTTGCCAGGAGGTGATGGGACCAGTGGCCATGATCTTGGTTTTTTTGATGTTGAGCTTCAGACCATATTTTGCGCTCTCCTCTTTCACCCTCATTAAAATGCCTTGTCGTGGCGAAGGGGCTTGAATAACTCAGAGAAGCTATGAGCTATGCCATGCAGGGCCACCCAAGATGGACAGGTCATAGTGGAGAGTTTTGACTAAACATGATCCACCTGGAGAAGGAACTGGCAAGCCACTCCAGTATCCCTGCCAAGAAAACTCCATGGACAAAGACAATAGGCATATTTCCTAGGAGTAGTGCCTTGCAATTGTCATTGCCAACTTTTATTTTATTTTATAAATATGTGTCCAGCTTTCCTGTTTACTGAGATCGCTGAATTTTCAACCTGTTCCCTAGAGTATTTGTAGCCACTTGTATCTTGCCTCCACAGACGTGATGTGTTCTACCCTCTCCCATGTACGATCAAAATCATGGGGTCATCTCTACATAATATGTCCCAATGACTCCCTTGGGCACAAATACATAGATGATATAATATGACGTTGCTCATCAAATTTATAAGGTTCCTTGGCTCAGAGAGATATATAAGGCACCACACACATTGATGGCATAGAATGTATAAATAAGTAAGGAAATGATCTAGTAATATAGCCCCAGAAATTTATTAGCAATTCTCTTTAAGTGGCAGTGTGAATCATAATGCTGTAGAAATCCCTGATGGATCACTGTGGTCGAAATCCATGTGTGGGCTGGATCACCCAGTACACCCATCTCATAACTGCAGGCAAACATGGCTCAGAGACCATATTGTAGTCTTTGGCATTGCATGATACAACCTGTTGGGAATGCTCCCAGATGGAGGCTTAATATCACAAATAGGTTGTTCAGAAATCACAAACAAGTTACTGGCCAGAGTTTTTATTTTAACTTTTCAGATTTTCCATGGGAAGTGCAAATCCAGATTAAATTGGGGTGGGGTGGGGTGGGGGTATGGGCTGGCATTTCTATGCCAATGATATTATGTGGGCACTGCAAAAAGTCTGCATGTAATTAATAATAATAATAATAATAATAATAATAATAATAATAATTTATTTATAGCCTGTCCACTCTGGGCAGCTCCCAACAAAATATTAAAGAGAATAAAACTTCAAACAGATGTCTTCTAAAAGTCAGGTAGTTGTTTATTTCTTTGACGTCTGATAGGAGGATGTTCCACAGGGCCAGGGCCACTACCAAGAAGGCCCTCTGCCTGGTTCCCTGTCACAGTGAGGGAACCGCCAGAAGGCCCTCGGCGCTGGACCTCAGTGTCGGGGCTGAACTATGGGGGTGCAGATGCTCATTCAGGTATATTGGGCCAAGGCCGTGCCCAAATGCTGTAGAAGCAGCACTGATCCCACAATGCACACACACCTGGGAGCACCCAAAATCTTCTCAATTATTGCTTAGCAATTGCAAACCCATGTAGAGCACTTTCTTTTAGTCTACATTTCTTTGTAGACTATGACTATGTTTCACTCTGATTCTTTCACACAGGGATAGGTCAAATTTATGACTGAAGCCCTGAAATATTATGCCAACAAAATTCTCCTGCTACCATAGAAAGGAAAAGAAGTTATTTGGTCTCAGGGCCAGCTCTAAGGCAAGGCTGGGTGGCGCAATGCACCAGGGCGCTGGGCCGCCAGACGGGCGCCGCGCTGCTGTGCCCGTGGCAGCCGCGCTGCGAAACGGGGCGGGGGGGCACCGGAGGGATCTTTGCACCACGGCGCCAATGCGCCAGATATGCTTAAGACGGCCCTGTTTGGTCTTCATATCAATCCATACTGTTTGCTAAAAATCACTCTTTCATTCTGTTTCAGACTAGCAGAACTTGTGACCACCAAGGTTCTCAATAAATATCCAGTTTTTGATCAGAAAACAGGATTCTTAAGCCTGCCAAGTGCTAGCGGTGGTCTGACTTCATTTTGATAGGCCACAATTTTTGTAAGTCTAATCTAGTTTGCAGAACAATTATTTTAGTATTTGCTCTTGTACTTCCTGTGGTCAAGATTACACAACCACATATGGAATTTTCAGACCATCTGATGCCATTGTATCTGCTGTGTCTGTTACTAGAATCCACACGTAATAATAGTCTGTGGTAGCTGGAAG
Source organism: Zootoca vivipara (assembly GCF_963506605.1). Taxonomy (NCBI): domain Eukaryota; kingdom Metazoa; phylum Chordata; class Lepidosauria; order Squamata; family Lacertidae; genus Zootoca; species Zootoca vivipara. Next base: position 27,162,486 of record NC_083283.1, read on the forward strand.
AATTCTACACACTTAACAATTTAGCTCTGGTTCTTACTTTGTTTCAAATTATATCTCCATTTAAATGGACAGACCCTTTAAAAAATAGAAAGTATGTATTTAAAAATATAACTATCTCTGACATTTATCTACATCTGGATAAAACTCAAGTTTAAGTAACAAAAGAACTGTTGAAGATTTACATGCTTACCTGTTAGCATTCCTTTTGGTTCTGTGGAAATAGACACCTAGATTATTGTTGTTTTATCTGAAGGAGTCCTAATAGAATCCTAGTTCAAATTCTAAGAAGGTTGGGATATTTTCTGATGAAGTCATAAAAGATAAAAAGCCAACATGGCATTTTGGAATATTGAAGACAATTGTTGGTCCCATTGCTAGTGTATTGTCAGTGAAGAAATCATCTATTCCCATATCCATCTTCTTTGGAGATCTGTTCAGTCTCCAAGTTTGCTAATGTACAACTAAGAGTCCCATTGCATCTTAAAGGGTAACACATTGTTTGTGACAAATGCTCTTCTGGACCAGAGTCTACTTTATAAGATATATGAAATGATCACCCAGGTGGTCTATTTACTTATTTTGACAATTTTTATACTGCTTAATTACAATGTCTCTAATAAAGAGATTAATAAATGCAACAGAAAATCTAAGTAATATACAGCAACATTAATAAATACAAGAGATAATCTAAGTGGTTATGCAACTGGTCATGTAAATGTACCATTAATACAAAAGTGGAGAGGATTTTGTTGCTAACTATATCTGTTGGTGACACAGTACTCTACAGAGCACTATTGGATACAGAATCCAATAAAATGAACAAAACCAGTCATGTATCTGAACAAATCCCATCTATCAACGACTGTTGATTAATAGGTATAGGAAGCATAGGAGTATACACTAATGCCCAAAGGGGTACAGTTATTTTCACAGGTGAACTAGAAATGCCCGTGGCTTCTTGAGTCCAAATTATTTATTATTTATTTATTATTATTTACTGAATTTATATGCTGCTATATACCCACAGGTCTCAGGCGGTTCATAGGATAAAATCAGAATATAAAACCATAATCAAATAATAACAACAACAACCCAAATGTCACCATTTCTGTTCTGCTTATGAATTCAAGGACTTCATGTTGGAATCTCCGTCCAAATTTTTTGTTGATATTGGGTATGCTAATACATGAATGTACTGGAAAACTAAACTGCTCCCCCGCTGGAAGGTTAACCTCCTGTATACAGACTGATCACAGTGAAATGTATAAATAGAAGGCAGCCTGCATTCCTCAGTTGAAGGTTTGGGTCTAAAGGTTGGTTATCTTCCACAGATGGAACGTTTATGGCGTGCGGGCTTTTCTAATACTGCCTCCGAGGGATCAGTTTCCAAGTCACTAGTAAAGGATGGAGGCAGGGTATTCCTGACCCCGATTCCAATCCTGTCTCAGGTTCCTGAACTCAGACCAAGGGATAGAGGTGGGGGTTTTGATTTAGTTGAGATTCCTGTATTGCAGGGGGTTGGACTAGAACAGGCATCCCCAAACTGCGGCCCTCCAGATGTTTTGGCCTACAACTCCCATGATCCCTAGCTAAGAGGACCAGTGGTCAGGGATGGTGGGAATTGTAGTCCAAAACATCTGGAGGGCCGAAGTTTGGGGATGCCTGGACTAGAAGACCCTCAGGGTCTCTTCCAACTCTGCAGTTCTATAATTCTATGATAGCATTTGAACATCCTTCACCTTCTATTTGAAGAGGTGCATCTCAGCAACAGATAGTTAATGCGGAGTGGCTCATTATATAGTCTGACTCAGTTATTTATGATAGCTACTTGCCTTGCATAAACCCCTTTTAATCCCTTCTAATACAAGTTCCTGATGTTGCCTATTAGCCTCAAGTTCCTGATCCCACCTGTTTACCAGCTTCTGGAACCCTACCCTGACATCCTTTCTGGAAATCTACTTTCTAGGAAGACATCTATGAGCTGTGTTCTCCTTATGCATTTTCATAGATTTAGTATGGATTGCCCTTGTTGTAGCCTTCTTGCTTGGGTTTATATTATGTTAACTCTGCCTTATGTTCCATGTTATAACATATGCGCTCTTACAGGTAACTTCTGTTGTAGAATATACAGAGAAAATTCCTCGAAGAGTGATTTGTGATGGAAGGAAAGCCACTTTTGCTTTTTGCTCAAATATCTCTGAATAGAAAATTCCTGCATTTGGTTCTTGGAACGCAAGGGACTAACAGAACATAACTGCTCCTACAAGATTTATACTGGTGTCCGGGAATGGCTGCTCAAGCTGAAGTGGCTATAAAATCATTTGTCACTTGCCAGTTATGTGACAAGACAGATATGATACATATACCATCATTACAGGCTGTGCTTCTTTCAAATTCAGATTGAGAAAAGACTGAGATCGACATTATAGCACTATTTGAAAATATTCCAATAGTGCTCACTAGGCAATCACCCATACAGATACCTTCAGAAAATGGTCAAATGTTATAAAAAAAGAGGCCATAAATATTCATCAAAATGCAGATGAGGCTATCCCATCATTCTCATAAAATTTCCAGATTTCTTGTTTCATCAGCTTTAACTAATATGGAGCTGATGTAGCCCTGCATCTCACTGCAGATCCAGCCAATTTTCATTTATATCCAGTAGATATGGAGTAAGATTTAATCTTTGCTAGTTGAGAGAAATGAAAAAAACTCCCAGATTTTGTAGCTTCCTGGGCAACCTGTTTATTGACTATTCATCCTGATCTGTTTACCAAAAAAAGAAATGGGGTATGTGTGGTATGCAACATCAGTTGTTTATTCTGATTTTTTTTTAATGGGGAGATTACATGACATCAAGCAATGTTTATCCCACACTTTTCAGTGCATTTCCCTTTCAGTGCACTTTCCTTACTGCAAAACATCTGGGGGTTTTTTTTGGGGGGGGGGTTGGGGGGAATAGGTTTGTTGTGTAAAACAATGAGCAGCCCTTCAAAATCCAGATTCTCATTCAACAGCATACATCCCTTACACAAACAGCTTTTCATTTTTTGCACAAGACAAAAAATACTAGTAAATAAAGATGACATCAACCCATCTTATTCTATGAAGTACTTCTGGGAAAAGAAGACATATAAGCCACCTTTCACCAGCCTGGTGCCCTTCAGATGTTTTGGGCTACAATTCTCATGTCAGCTGGGGATGCCCCAACATCTGCTGCATGATGTAGTGGTCATATTCATCTTAATGACCTTCCTGTCCCTCCCAAATGTTCCTCTAACTTAACCCACATAAATAGGCGGCCAACTCCTGGCTTGTACTCAGCTAATATTTATTATCCCAACTGTTTTTTTTTTCATAATTTAAAGTTAAACCAGCAGTCATGGCACACATTTCTTAAACTGCAAAGTGGAAACAGCTACGAACGACAATCCTCTGGTGAAATGAAATCTAATCAGGAAGCCAAACATACACTTCGATGCCTTGGTACAATAGACCAATGTAAAAACAGACACACAAGTACACAGCCATGGCAATCCTATATGTCAGAAATAAGTCTGACTTCTGTCAATGTGATTTACTCCCAATAAATGAGCACGGAATTGTGGTCACATATATACAAAGTAGGTAGAAATAGAACGCATAAAGCTTAAGATTTATGTATTCATTCCTTGGGAAAAGTCATTTGTTTGTTTGTTTGTTCGTTTGTTTATGAGCATAAAGTTAAAATTTATTGTTTGGAATGATGACAACAACAGCAACAGCAACAGCAACAACAAAATAATGTTTTTTTAAAAAATATTTTTTATTGATTTTACAGAATTGATTACAAAAACAAACACAACAATACCCAACACAATACAAAATAATACAAAACAAACAAACAAAAATACCAATCTAATATAAATTCCATTTTTATCATTGTTATGTGGACTTCCCCATGTCCCCCCTATCGGATTTCCATTTCCAATCCTCTTTAGCAATTTATTCTATCATATTTATATACATTTTTTAATCTCTTAACCCTATTCATGAATTCTTCACTTTCCTGCCTCTCCCCCTCCCCCGCCCCGGGAACCTCCCCCTGCCACCAGAAGACCCCAGAGTGAGGAAAAGAGAAGGGCAGTCCTTTGTATCTAGCCTCTCCCCCCTCCCCTACACCCTAAAGTCCCCCCTGCCACCAGAGACTCCAGGGTGAATGAGACAAACAGGGGCCAGAGGCTTTTCTACTAATCCAACAATTCCTATTTACTCTAATCCAATTTATACCTTATATTCTATTTCAAAACACAAAACACAAAATATTTTCTCCGTCAGCCTATAACTCTTCCAAATATCTCCATATTTTCCAAAATTTAATTTCAATTACACAATAGAATTCATCCCCTTCTGTTTCATCTAACCAGAGAAGCTGTATAAGTGACCAATCCCACCCCTAAAGTATTCATGCGTACACATTTGCCTGACCCCCTTTTCAAAGGCAACGAATGAGCACAGCGTAGAGGTTGCAAGCCGTCCACATTGTAATGCTAGATAACATAAGTAAAGAAAAGGCAGCTTAGATGTCAATACTTCTCACCATGCAAATAGGAAACACCCATTACCACAAAGAATTATGGGCATAACTGAAGACTAGGCAAATCCTACCACTTTGCTTGTTGTTGTAAAGTTGCTGAACAATGCATTTTATTGAATTATTCTTCATGTAAATTTGGGAGTCTTTCCTCTTATCTGTTCTTTTCTTCTTTTTAACAAGGCGACAGTAGCGGCATTCCTGCCAGCACAAAGCAAAATCACTGCTGAGTACGGTTCATTTTAATACTATCTTAGAAAGTCATGTTCTGTAGAAATACAGCATCGACTCAATCCCCATGCCTACAGGACCTGCGTGTCTTTGGTTTCTTATCTGGTAATTCGCTTACATTACTGGGAAAATATAAATGATTTGTCTTCACTGTCTCTCTGAAACTCCTTTATTTCTTCTCTCGAAGACTCTGCCCTTTAATTAGTGTATCACCATAGTTCATTTCGGTAGGTTTAGTTCCGGTATGAAATCAGGAGGCTGGTCTTCTAAGCACTTTGTCACAGCAGGAGTCTTCAGGTTTTAACAGCACACATATTGTAAAATTACAGGGTGTTAAAGAAAACACTCTAAAATGCTTGGTAGAGAGGAGAGAGGAGGCCATTTTATGTCAACAATCACTACTGCCTTTCACACAAACCATTTGTGAAGAATTACCAGCACACAGGGACTTTGAGGGAATCAATTTATCATGTGGCAACTGTGAGGTGAGGAAACATGTCTTCTCTAAGTACCTCCATGAGGTGACCATTCAAGTTCTTGAAAAATGTTTATATATGCCATAGCTTGTGGCATTACCATATTTCAGGGGTCGCCAATGTGGTGCCCACCTGACACTGTTGGACTCTGGGTGCTGCTGGACTCCAGTTCCCATCATCATTTACCATTGACCATGCTGGCTGGGGATGATGGGAGTTAGAGTCCAACAACATCTGGAGAACACCTGGCTGGGGAAAACTGGGCTATAGAATCTGAGAAAATGGGAGGGAACGAGAGAAACTGAAGTGCTTCATATCCCTGGCTAAGGTATTAATGAATGAATTGATGTAATAAAAAGTGTTAAGAAATATTGGAAAGTCTACCTATAAAACTAATCCAAGTTTCTGCATTACAGTGGTACCTCGGTTTTATGAACACAATTGGTTCCAGAAGTCTGTTCATAAACTGAAGCGTTCATAAACTGAAGCGAACTTTCCCATTGAAAGTAATGGAAAGTGGATTAATCTGTTCCAGACGGTCTGTGGTGTACTTAAACTGAAGCGTTCATAAACTGAAGCGAACTTTCCCATTGAAAGTAATGGAAAGTGGATTAATCCGTTCCAGACGGGTCCGCGGAGTACTCAACCTGAAGCGTACTTAACCCAAAGCATGGGTGCAATTGGTTCCGGAAGTCTGTTCATAAACTGAAGTGTTCATAAACTTGAAGCGAACTTTCCCATTGAAAGTAATGGAAAGTGAATTAATCCATTCCAGATGGGTTCGCGGCATTCGTAAACCGAAAATTCGTAAACCGAGGTGTTCATAAACCGAGGTTCCACTGTATTAGTATGCTTAGAAAATACTGTATTTGTAGTCAGTCATAAAAGTTTGCAAGTGATTAATTGTGACACTAACGTATTTTACACATCCTTTTTAAAAAGAACACTGTAGTTGATAATATTGCTGCCCTTCCACTATCCTGCCTTCTACCTCTTCCATCTTGAACCATTCTAATCAAACTTGGGTATGTTCATAAATCTGCACAAAAATCAGTTGGCAAGCTGGCTGTTTTGTTCTTTCAAGTAGAGAACTCCCCACACACATCAGAAATCTGGGAGAGCAGTAAAACTGGCCTAACCTACTAGCCAGATGACAGCATAAAGAATAAATAGCAAAAAGTCTGATTCCAGTTCTGCCCCTCAAGTTTTCTTCTGAGTCCAATAGTTACACCTCCTCCTCCCAAAACAGAATCCTTTCAGAAGCCCAAACCTGAAAGAATTCTGAAGGGAATAGTTTTAGAAGAACATGGCACCCAGTTTCTCTACCCATTCCTTTGAGGGGGGGGGGTGAACATTCAAAGAGAGAGAGAGAGAGGCAGGGGAGAGCAGTTTGTTGCTATAAGCATAAAGATCACAATTTCTCTTCTCTACTTTCATTTTCCTGAATACAGTACATTTTTTCAAAGCTTTTGAGAACATTTGGAGGTGTGCACTGAGGAACATTAAAACGTAACAACTCTTTTTCTCTAAAATCCCACCCGGAAGATCCTTTCTCTGATAGCACCTAGCATCTGCCACACTTCCTCACACTGAGGGGTTTGAGTTAATTAGTAATGCCACTTAAGAAACGAGCAGATTCTCTGCTCTGCCTTAAAGTTCACATTAATTTTTCCTCTCAGAATGTATGCTCTGTGGAATTATGAACTGTACAGTCATTGGTGGGAATTTAAACTGCCTTAGATTTCCATCCGTCCAAGCTGTTTATATCCTGTGGATATTACCCTTTCCTCATTAAAACAAAAACTTTAATTAAGGATGAGGAAGAACTGGTGTTTAGATACCAACTGAGGATCATGCCTCACTACTGAAAGGTAAGGTAGAAAGAAATGGAAGTGGGTCATAAGAAACAGGAAGCCTTGCTTTCACAAAAGGTCAGTTCAGGTGCAATATTTCCGGACCAGGGATGAGCATCAGATTTGAGTCTGCCCTACCCCCCCCCCCCCTGCCATTAATATCTCCAGCCACACCAAGATTGCAAAGGTGCATATATTTGGGGAAAATGTGGGTAAAAAAAGGAATATATTAGTGAAAATAATATACAAAAGACATTATATTAGGGGAAAGTACTTGCAAAATTGTGTAAATTGGTCAAAACTGCATGATTTTTTAAAAGGAAAGATTTGCACTAAATTGCTAAAGAATTTTTGTGAGGAATTGTGTTTTTTTTAAAAAAAACCCTTTGCAAATTTCTGCAGAAATACAGGGAACTAGATTTAAGATTGGAAAAATAAGAACTGGAGAAAATCAATACAGTATAGGCAGATCCTTCCATCTCTACCGAGAATGAAGCTTAAGGATAATTCTGTTGGTGTTCCTGTTACCCTTTAAATAGCATTATGGATTCCAGCAACTAATTTTGGCTAGTGGCAGGTTTCTCTGAGCTCTCTCCTAGTTTCTGCTCTTCTGCTATCTTTTATGGAACAGCACCAACCCTACAGGCAGACATTGATAAGGGCAGCCCTGCTATCCTGGCCAGGCTCAGCCAAGTTGGCTCAGTCAATGGTTCACTACTGGAGACATCGGGTTCACTATAAGGCATAGGAGGAGCCTTGGGTAGACTTATGTTTATTGGTTTGCCTCTCCTGTTTATGACATTTTACCGAAGGAGGGGTGGACAATGAAAAAGGATGGGAAAGCAAAAGCAGTTAGATGGTGAGTTTTGATAAAATGCATGACTAGAAGAAAAGTTAAATTTATTGCTTGGGTTTCTCCCTGGCCGCTGTGTTTTTTTATGTTATCAAATGAAGACAGCTGCAAACAGTGATGCATGGAGATGGCTGTGAATGAATGAAGAAAAGCTTTCCCAAGCTTTATTTTAAGGGGAAAATGGAAATGTTTTCTAGGAAGATAGATGTGCAATGTATTCTCATCACCTAATGGCTTATGACTTGAGAGCATGTCAACTTCCATGACTCCCCCATTTATAAAGTGGGTGCCCGGCCTCTGAATGCACTCTGTACCCCCAAACGGGTCAAAGACAGGCAGGGCATTTGGGGGAGGGGGTAGTTTGGCCACACCAAGTCCCACGTCTTCCACACCAGGCATTGGACCTCTTGTCCCTTTCCCTCCATCTTCAAAAACTTGTTCAAGTTGTTGTTGTTTTTACTTTGTATACAAGGCAGCTGGTGATACTCCAAAGACCCATCTGTGACGATTAGCCCAGAGCCAGCCCCCACACAAGTGGCAGTTAGAACCAAAAGGGGCAGGCTCAGCCACGGTATAAAAACCCCTCCCTGCGGGCAGTAGGGGGGAGTGTGTTATTGGAGTTATTGGAGAGGAGAGTTGGTCACAGATAGTCAGAGCTAAGAGTCAGGAGTGAGAGCTGGGTCTGGGAGTCTGAGGTATAGCATTGGTGGTAGTTAGCAGACAGGATAACCAGTTATTTTGAAACTTGTTGTTATTATTAATTCGTTGATTTTAGAGGTATTAGGCCAGTAACATCTAGCGGTAACAGGCCGGTATAGGTCATCTAATATAAGTTTATTGAACACCGTGTAATATCAGAAACCACAAGCATTTGTGCACAATAAAGCAACTTGTTTATTCACATTATCCTCGTCTGTAGTAACTAAAACACTCAGGTACAGCGGTACCTCGGTTTATGAACACAATTGGTTCCAGAAGTCTGTTCATAAACTGAAGCGTTCATAAACTGAAGCAAACTTTCCCATTGAAAGTAATGGAAAGTGGATTAATCCATTCCAGACGGGTCCGCGGAGTACTCAACCTGAAGCGTACTTAACCCGAAGCATGGGTGTAATTGGTTCCGGAAGTCTGTTCATAAACTGAAGCATTCATAAACTGAAGTGAACTTTCCCATTGAAAGTAATTGAAAGTGGATTAATCCATTCCAGATGGGTCCGCGGCTTTCCTAAACCAAAAATTTGTAAACCGAGGTGTTCATAAACCGAGGTTCCACTGTACCAGTTAGCAGTCTGGTGGGTTGCAGCTGGGGTGCCATTTGTCATTGGTGCAGTACTCCTAGACCGTGAAACGTCCAGGGGTGCTGCACAGGTCTGCAGGGACCGTGATACCATCTTCCACCTAAAATTGGCACATGCAAATGTTATGCAAATTTGTGTCACCAGCAGGTTCTTTGGGGCTGCTCATGCTCCTATGCTGCTGTGCTAATATTGGCAGCTGACACAGGTGAGCACCAGAGACAGAAGCTGCTTCCCAGAAGTCTGGGATCTAAAAGCCTGGATGTAAATGCATGTTCTCTGAGGATAGAGAGGGACTTGTGAGTGTGTGTGTGTAGAAACTGGCCTGTTGCACAAAGGTAAAATGTACATTCACTGCCCTAGCTCTGCCTCGTATTGGCATGTGGTCTCTGGAAAGGTGCCCAGAAAAGGATGCAGCTGTCAAACTAACTAACACCTCCCTAACTGTCTTATAGGATATCTACTTCATGTCATCATCCATCTATTCAGTGCTTTTTTTTCTTAAAAAAATAAAAAAAAATATTTATGGGTACTCTCATTTTCCTATTCATGTTGAAATACTGCCCCTCAATGAGGCCAAACTTAGATTCACAAAATGTTTAGGGGTATGCATACCCCAGCGTCCCCCCAGAAAAAAGCACTGCATCTATTCAAACACTGACATATTTGGAGAGAAAGCTCTCCTGAATTATTTTGGGAAGAGGCCCAGATTTGTGTCTTCTTCCCTCCTTATTTATTTCTTTACTTTGTTTATATCTCATCTTTCTCCCAGTGCAGGACCCCAAGGCAGCTCAAAGCATGAATTAAAAGGGATACACCTAAAATTGATACACACACACACACATCCAAATAAATATCCCTATCAAAGACACTGTTGAGAACACTAAAAACCACTTAAAAGCCCAGCAACAAAAAGAGAAAGAGGAAATGATCGACACCCTCAGACAGTGCAGGGTAGTTGGTAGTAGCTAGTTAGTAGCCAAAGATCTGCCTGAACAACAACAAAAAGTATTTGTCTGCCAGTGAAAGGGCAGAAGGGGCAGTTTAGCCTCCCATGGTAGGGAGTTCCACAATCTGGGAGCAGCCACCAAGAAGGTCCTCTCTCATGCCCTCACCAAGCATGTCTGCGAGGATGGTGGGACCTGCTAGGTCCACACCACATTTTGTTACTTCTCACGGCCACCCCAAGCCATTCTCCAATACCCTGTCTAGACATTTCACAAGTTGCCTAGCAACTGTAGGACACACTCCCAAAGGCTGCCTTTCTGTGCAGATGCTTGTTTGTTCTTATTTCACTGCATAACTCACGCTAAATGATTCCTGCAGGAAATGCTTAGGACTGACTCGTTGCTTCCTGGAGAACGTGCATTCCTCGTTCGTAGCACTGGTGCAATGATGGACCTGCTTAGGTCAGAAGGGTTTCCTTTCTGACAGATAGATGACCACCTAGAACTGCTTTTTTATGTATATGTGATTTCACATCATCTGATTTTGTCTTGAGTTTTTAATTTTTGTAATTGGTGTCTTTGTCTTGATACTGGGTCATTGACCGTAATAAAATGACTTGACTCACTGGTGCAATGGGAAAGGAAATTACTGCAACTCCCATTTTGTTCCTTCCCAAGTACTCACCCTCCTACCACTTTTGCTGAAGTAATATGTTGTGCATTATAACAGAAAGGGAGAAAGGAAGAGAAGAGGGGTGATGGTACCCAGGAAAGGATGAAGTAGGAGGTGTAGCAGCAGCAACAGCTTCTCCTACTATATTCTGAAGCAAGGGTAAGGGAATGGTGACCCTTCAAATTTTGTTGCATCCCAACTCCCATCAGCCCCTGCCACCACAGCCAGTGGTCAGGGATGATGGGAGTTGTAGTCCAACAAAACCCAGAGGGCTGCAGGTTCCCCACCCTTGTTCTTCAGGCAACCTGGCAACTAATGCAACCAAACAGCTCTTTTTCTTCACCAGCAATGGCAGCATTGCTTCAACTGAAGAACTGGAATACTAGCGACATAAATGGTATATATGCTATACTTTCAACTATAATTCCTATGGGAAGACATTAGCAACTTAACAACCAGTTCGAGGTACATTATGGTGTTATATTGTTTACCCCAACTCAACCAGGTCAGTGTGAGGATGGGAGCTGGAAAATGGGATATATGTATAATAAATGAATAATTTTTTACCAACACATAGTATTTAAACTTTTCCAAGTGTTCTGCTACAGCCTATTTTCAAATAAATTAGCATATACTTTCAGTGCTTCAGATCTTAAAAGCTGATTTTAATTGCTTTCAGATCAAATCTCTGTAACTTTAGCAATCCGAAGAGAAGTGAAGGTGCTACAAGAGGGGGTGGGAACGATTTACAAATATAATGAGAAAAAAACCTTAGATTTACCTGTGACTGTAATTATGAACCTGTTCTGCAAAATAAGGACACTTCTTAAAGTAATTTGTTTTCTTTGCTTGATTACGTACTCTTCTTATGCATGCTCTACTCCCTGGGCTTAAATCTGGGTTTAAATTTTACTTACTTGAGAATTCCCAGAGTGAATGAGGACTCTGTAGTCCTCTAGATGTTGCTGGACTACAACTAGAGATGGAGGGAAAAATTCAATTCAGTTTGTGTTAAAATCCCAGATTGTCAAATCTACACTTTCAGAAACAATATGCAAACTGAAACACCTATCCTTCAAAATTCACATTCATCTGAATTTTGCAATATAGTTCTTGAAACGTTTACAAAAATCTGTATATTGGGGAAAGTATGCATAAAAGGGAAGAATATTCGTGAAAATAACATAAAATTGCTGTATATTAAGGGGGAATGCTGGCAGGACATGTGTACATGTCCACTGAATTTTCATTTTTTTCTAAATCACAAATTGCTGCAAAATGAGAACTGCATTTAAGATTGGAAAAATGAAAAACCGAGAGAACCACAATTGATAGATGCTCCCCTCCCTAACTACAATGCCCATCATCCACAATTATTCACTGTGCTTGCTGTGGCTGCTGGGAGTTGGAGTCCAGAAACATCTGGAGGCCACCTTTTCTCCATTGCTGCCTTAACACATGTACACAATCCATTTACTCTGCATCCAGTGAACTCCCGTTGCTGGTTTGGAAAGTCCATAACTTTCCTGTATCTATCCTGTTGCTTCTTTGACCTGAATTAAGAGAAAGAATCACCTAGCTGCATTTAAAGCTGGGAATATGTCGACTGCAAGGAGGGGAAAGCATCACCATAGCAGCAATTCCCTGCAGTATTCCTCTCAGTGGAAGAAACAGGTGCTTGGAATGCAGAAAGTTGAAATGCAGGGGAGAGAAGGCCAGGTAACACATAGAGATGCTTGATCTTTGCAAATCCCTTTTTGATTTGCATATTTATTAATGTGTGGATTGTAGCTTCCCTATCCAACATATTTTACATTTCTTCAAAATTTGTGATGGAATTCTTGGCAATTGTAACATATGAAAACACATATCTATGCTTGCAATCCTATACACACTTACCTGAGAGTAAACTCTATTGAAAACAGTGAGACTTGGGAAGGGGAAATGAAAGCTTGCAAGCAAACATGGAACTCTTCATTGCCTCTGGGAATCCTGGGATCGAGTGTTTTAATTCTTCCTGGACTGTGCTGGGCAAGTTTGTTTCCAAACCCTCCCCATTTCAAAATTCTGCACCTATCATCTTTACTGCTTATTTAAAAACACGCCCCATTCCCTCCCTTACAATTTGGTCTGCAAGGCAAATCTAGCAGAAAGCAGGAAACCAACCGCAGTTCGTATTTCAGCCCTGTCCGTATGAAGATTATCTTGTGGAGTAATCCTACCCTAAAGGTTAATGAGCGTGCACTGCAGAGGAATAAATGGTTGGGGAAAAGGACAAAATAAGCCCTCAGCTAATTAACTTAAGAGGAAAAAATGTATATGATTTTGCACTGGAGGCACCTGGCAACAATATCAGGTCTTGGAAGCAATTTATGGGCTGGAGGCATATTGTGTTTCAGGAAGCCCTCCAATTGTTTATGAATTGCACGAATTCTCCAAAGTCTATAGACCTCCTGCTTATCTGTACTCACACCTTGCCACTCAATTGAAAATTTAATATTCCCATATTATCAGGCTGACACTCTACTGAAAATGTTTGTTACATATAACTAAGTTTCTCAGAATATTTTTTTATTGTTTTGCCTTCCATTTAGGAAAATTTCCATTACAAAAAAACGTAAGGAGCAGCCTAATTTCCATAGTTTAAAGGTGAGATTTTACAATAACAGCACCCTCCAAGGTTTCTTTTTACAAGTAACCTATTAACATGTTTAACACTGTCTCTGTACTTCAGGGAGAGAGGGAGGGGTTGAGAATAATGTTGTTGTTCAAAGTTCTGTTATATCTGAAAATAAATAAACTATGTAAAAAACATGGTTAATCAATATCATGGAGTTTGTTCAATTCTCATGCAACACAATGTCATGTCCTTCCAATTCTGTTATTTCCTCCCTATCTAATTTGATCCAATCCCGGATCCATATTAGGGATGCAGCTTCATAGTACAATTTTAAGTCTGGAAGTGAGAATCTGCCTCTTTCCTTCACATCTGTTAATATCTTATTTCTTATCCTTGGTTTTTTCCCATTCCAGACAAATCTTGAAATCTCTCTTTGCCATTCTTTGAAGCATGTATTCCCTGTTATTACTGGAATGGTTTGGAAGAGAAATAACATCCTTGGAAGTAAATTCATTTTTATAGTTGCAGTTCTTCCCAATAAAGAGAGATTCATCGTATTCCATATTTCCAAATTTCTTTTAAATTCATACCATTTTTTTCATAATTATCTTTTAAAATGTTTATATTTTTTGCTGTTATCCATACACCCAAATACTTTACTTTTTATGTACTTCTATCCCTGTCATTTCTATTATTTCTTTCCTTTCAGATTCTTTAAGATTTTTTAGTAACAATTTACTTTTACTTTTATTTAATTTAAATCCTGCCACTCGACCAAACTCTTGTATTATATTCATTACTTTTGGAAGAGAATTTTTTTGGCTCTTCCACGGTTATTACCAAATCATCTGCAAATGCTTTCAGTTTGTTTTCATTTTTCTTTACTTTTATTCCTGACACTTCTCTATCTTCTCTTACCCTTCTAGTCAAAACTTCCAGTACCAGAATGAACAACAGCGGTGACAATGGGCATCCTTGTCTTGTTCCTTTTTGAATATTACATTTATCTGTTATCACCCGATTTACAATTATTTTTGCATTCTGTTCTGAGTAGACAGCTTGTATCCCCCTATTAAAATTTGGTCCAAATCCCATTTCTTCCATCACTTTACTCATGAAACTCCAAGAAACATTGTCAAATGCTTTTTCTGCATCTATAAACATCAATGCTGCTTTTTTCTCATTTCTCACATCCTGGTATTCTATAATATTCAATACATTTCTAATATTGTCTTTAATTTGTCCACCTGGAAGGAATCCAGATTGGTCACAATGAATAAAATCTTTTAATATTTTCTTCAATCTGTTTGCCAAAACAAATGCAAACAATTTGTAATCGTTATTTAATAATGATAGGTAAAGGTAAAGGCGCCCCTGACCATCAGGTCCAGTCATGTCTGACTCTGAGGTTGTGGCGCTCATCTCGCTCTATAGGCCGAGGGAGCTGGCGTTTGTCCACAGACAGCTTCCAGGTCATGTGGCCAGCATGACAAAGCTGCTTCTGGCGAACCAGAGCAGCACACGGAAACGCCGTTTACCTTCCTGCCGGAGCGGTCCCTATTTATCTACTTGCACTTTGATGTGCTTTCGAACTGCTATGTGGGCAGGAGCTGGGACCAAGCAACGGGAGCTCACCCCGTTGCAGGGATTCGAACCGCCGACCTTCTGATCAGCAAGCCCTGGACTCTGTGATATAGACCTATAATTTTTTTACCAATGTTACATCTGAATCTTGTTTTGGTATCAAAGTTATATAGGCCTCTTTCCATGTTTCTGGGATCTCCCCTGTTTTTAGGGCCTCATTCATAATATTTTTCAAAGGGTTCACAAGCTAAAGATTTTCTTAAATCTGAGCAACAGAACTTTGCATCGCAAAACTGTATTTCAGGCGTTATTTAACTTGTCAACAAAGGAAATTAGGTATATCATATAAAGAGTGTTGATTAAAGTTAGTGATTGTGACTAGTTCATTCTCTTCCAAGCCAAAGAAAAAAAGTTAAAGGTGGAGAATACTTTAAAGCTCTTGCAGACAAATCAGTAGTATGTTTACTCATTGATGTTGGCGTGTTTAGGATTGCAGCCTTGATTTTCATTTGCTCCAGCATATAACTCCTAAAGCACCACTTGAGGAGAAAGACTGGAAAGGAATCCTCTGCAACCACACTGAGCTGCAGATGTGTCAGACCCTGCTAGACTCAAGCACTGACAGTAATCGCTGGTGCAGAGACATCTATTGTGTGCAAAACTAGCTAAGCTTGACCTGTCTGTGTCAAGCTGACATCTGATAAGTTGATGTGACCAGGAAGTGGTGGCACTCACTAAAACAGCACAGTGCAGGAGAAGGAAATGTATGGTTCTGTGGGTTAACTGGCACAAATGGTCAGAGCTAGTATAGGTACTGTTATTTACAGCCAGCGAAAACTGATGTGGTAGGTACCATAAGCCACAAGAGCGAAGGAGGCAATTCAGCATGCCTTGTTTCTGTGAAAATCTGATGAATGCAAGCCATGACAAGAAAGAGTTCACAGGCTTCCTCTGCTTTCTGTAAGAGGAGAAAACCTGGGCAAGGGATGGTATTTCATGCAGGAGGCCTGAACCACTTGTGATCAGTCATGCCAAATTCAGCCCTTAGGAAGCTGCCTTACGCGAGGGCACAGGATTTGGCTATCTAACCTGGTTGTATCTACTCGACCTGGTGTCCCCCAGATGATGTATGCAGTGGAGAGATCCAGTTCACTGCATCTAATTTTGCCTGCTTTTGTTCACATTAGAATGAACCTCTGGAGAAAACTCCTCAGGAGAATATTTGATGAAAAAAAGGCCTGCATTTCTGAAAACAAATGGGCCAATTTTACTAGTTTTGTTACTATATCACAATGAAAGATCATCTAGAATATGTTTAATGTGCTGCATGCTTACAAGAACCATCGTTCTGCATTAAGTATAGGGACTTTCACAGTGACAGCCATCCACAGAAATAAACTGAAAAATTAAAAGTAGCTGGGATTCAGCATCAGTATGTTCACAACCCCACACCCTTCCAAATCCAAATGTACATGCAACAGATCAGATTCATATAGTTGTGTGTTACAAAGTACAGCTAAATGTTTACCCCCCAAAAAAAAATCTAAAAGAAAATAGCTCATCTCCAGCTTTTTACAACCTTGGAACAACCACTGTGCTGGAGAGTATGCATGCACATCTTTTCTCTTCTATGATAAAACTTGATTTTGTTCATGAACTGCTTGATCAGGAATTTAGTAATGTTCCTGATTAACGAGTTTATGGGACAAAAAAGCAAGTTTTTTAATATCACAAGCAGCAAAGGCAATTATGTAGCACTCAGCGCTGCTGCCAAGTCTAGCCTGCACCAGAAGGCAAAGGCATCTTTCCAGCTTTTGCAACCCTAGCTGAGATTTTATACACTAAATAAACCTTTCCCTCTACATTGATAAAATTCGCTTTGTTTCAGAAACAGCTTGAAGCCTGGAAGATTGTGGAGAGAAAAAATTGTTCTGGAAGTAAATCATTTTTTAATCTATGACGAATAGAAATTATTCAGTTATTCCTTCCCTGTACAGATAGGGCAATGTGATATTTTGAATCAATTACTGTACAAATATATACTGCTATTATATTATTGTATTCCAGGTATTATTGTATTATTGTATTCTCTTCATGAGAAGAGAAGACTCCCTGGAAAAGACCCTGATGTTGGGAAAGATGGAGGGCACTAGGAGAAGGGGACGACAGAGGACGAGATGGTTGGGTAGTGTTCTCGAAGCTACCAAGATGAGTTTGACCAAACTGTGGGGGGCAGTGCAAGACAGGAGTGCCTGGCGTGCTCTGGTCCATGGGGTCACGAAGAGCCGGACACGACTAAACGACTAAACAACAACAACATTCCAGGACCTCTTCCCTGGTCAAAAGAATGCTCAGGATAGCTTGTACTGGGTCAGTTTCCTGAAGAAGGGTGGGAGAGAGGGCTACACAAAGCACAGCACCTTTGCAACAATCTGTGTATTAAAATATACAGCTGAATAGGTATGTAAGTAGGGTTATATATCAACATCAAGCCGAGTTCTCATTTGCCACCCAGCCTCCCAGCACAGAGAGCCCAAACTGGCTTCCCAAACCTCTCAACAACCACTGATTTCAGAGATAATAAACCTTTAGACGTCCTCCCCCTTTTGTATATAGAAGTGAATTCCGAAAGATTGTCGAAACAAAATAAAGTGAATTCCAAAAGATTGTCGAAACCAAATAAAATTCCTTCCAGTAGCACCTTAAAGACCAATTAAGTTTGTCATAGGTATGAGCTTTCGTGTGCATGCACACTTCAGATACACTGAAACAGATGTTGCATGCACACGAAAGCTCATACCAATGACAAACTTAGTTGGTCTCTAAGGTGCTACTGGAAGGAATTCTTTTGTTTTGTTTTGACTACGGCAGACCAACACAGCTACCTACCTGTATCCAAAAGATTGTGTTTATCATGTATATATCTCATCAGTGGCCGACATTGGATGCCAGTGTCAGAGTCAGTGAAGAAAGGCAGCTGCTGCCATCACAACTGTGCTGCTACTACAGCATGTGACTTCCCCTCCATGCTAGTGAGATCACCAGCTTTTTAATTATACAGGCACCCCCTGATTTGTGCAGGGGTTGCATTCCGGGTCATCGCGCACTTCCATGAAATCGTGCGCAATTGAAACAGCTTGCCAAAGCCTGCAAACACCCCACCCCACCCTCTGCCCCATCCTTTTAGTCGTTCCTTTATGATGTATACAGACCACTTCCATTTACAGCACCATATGCACGTGTGCAATTGGACACATATGGGTCACACCTAAAACAGGGGGTTGTACCAGAAAGTAACATGATGCACTTGTAGCTGTCCCTGGGAAAACACCATAGCTCAACAGCAGAGTACATGCTATGCATTCAAAGGTTCCAGCATCCAGCCAATTGGAAGGATTCCATGTGCACGGTTGGAAGGACCCTGACTTGAGACCTTTGAGAGCCACAGCCAGTCGGGGTCATAGCTCTCAACCCTCCCTTTTTTGTGGGAAACTCCCTTATTCCAAGCCACGGCTGTCAACTTTCCCTTTTTTTGCTGGAAATTTCCTTATTCCAGCACTGTTTCCCACTGCATTCCTGGATTGTTAGATATACCGTAGACTGTCCCTGGGACAGGTGAGGCTGCTGATCCCTTATTTTCAAATCCGAAAGTTGACAGCTATGGTCGGGGTGCTGAGCTAGAGGGAGCAAAAAAATATGACTCGGTTTCTTCAGACAGTTCCCTCTGACTCCAGTATCGCACTTGAACTTTGTACCCCATCACAACCTCTTTGCTTTCTCTCGCAGAACTCAATGGGCCCCATTCTTCTGCCTTTAATGCTATAACCTTTAAAGCACTTTTATGCATCCACTTTCCTATGGAACACATGAGCACATAACTGCACGCAAGATTACAACTTTACAGCAGCATTGACTACATCAGCTCCAGGTGTTTTTTGAAGCCGTTTTCTGCTGCCCATATGAGAGTGGTTTCATTCTTACCCAATGCTGCTGGAACGGTTAACAACATAAATCAATGCCACTGGGAAGTGTTCAGATTAATGACATGTAAAGGCTGCAGCTGAAATTCGGCCTCTTTACAAATCCCTGCAGAAGGATAGGTTTGTTTTCAAGCATCCATCTCTTAAGTGCACAGCATAGAGCTAGCTAAACCGCTTTTGAGTGGATTTGGATGAAGTTCATAGTAAGGTCCCATTTCTAAGAGCTTTATAAATGACAGGTAGAGGCTGTAATTGTGCTACAGACATGAGAATTATAGGTTATTGAGTATGGTGCAGCATGATTATCAGGAACCTTTTTTGTTCATTGGCCTCCAGAACGATCCAACAATGGATGAACATTTATTAGAGCTCTAAAGTTCCAAATAGAAGCCAGATGTTAACATGTATTTTATTTTTATTTGCATTACAGTTATCCTAGGCACTATAACCAAAACACTGGCCAGTAATAGCTCCTCACAGTGGCCAATGTGTGCAAAGTTTATATACTGTGATCAGAACTGTTCTGAAAAGCAACACATCCTGCAAATCTAGAACATTCGGTGTTTAATCAGCTTCCTAAAGGCCTAGATTCCCCCCTTCCCTATTTCTTTCTTTTCCATCTCCAGCCAGCCATGTGGCACAAAGTATCTGAAGAGAGAAGCCAGTTTGTTCTTAAAATCAAAAGTGCAGTGATTACACTTCTACAAAGCCATATACTCAGTCAGGTATAGAAATTCAGCATACTAAAATCACATACTAAAATGTGATAGGGAACACACACACAAAGGTAAAGGACCCTTGGACGGTTAAGACCAGTCAAAGGCGACTTTGGGGTTGTGGCGCTCATCTCGCTTTCAGGCTGAGGGAGCCAGCGTTTGTCCACAGACAGCTTTCTGGATCATGTGGCCAGCATGACTAAACTGCTTCTGGCACAACGGAACACCATGACAGAAACCAGAGTGCACAGAAACACAATTTATCTTCCCGCCGCAGCAGTACCTATTTATCTACTTGCACTGGTGTGTTTTCGAACTGCTAGGTTGGC
Organism: Zootoca vivipara; assembly: GCF_963506605.1. NCBI lineage: Eukaryota > Metazoa > Chordata > Lepidosauria > Squamata > Lacertidae > Zootoca > Zootoca vivipara. Next base: position 27,182,619 of record NC_083283.1, read on the forward strand.
AGGAGCTGGGACAGAGCAACAGGAGCTCACTCTGTTGCAGGGATTCGAACCGCCGACCTTCTGATTGGCAAGCCCAAGAGGCTCAGTGGTTTAGACCACAGCGCCCCTCGCACCCCTTGGTAACACATATAGTAGCTTTCTAATCCTCATAGTGCTGTGCTAATGATATTCAACTTACGATATATTGTGGTGTTGGAGTGTGGTTCAAACTTTTGTATCAGTCTGTGCCACCCTTTTTGTTTCCTGAGCCAATGGAAAGTCCACACAACCCAATTGGCATGTTGTGATTGTGGATTATTTAAATCTAGTATGTCCATTATGTATCTCTTGCATGCTGATGAGTGTGCGACTGCTTCAGCACATACTCCCAACTTGCAGTTCAAAACAAATTCATTACATCACTTGGATGTACATCCAAAGGAATTTAGCATTTTTTGGATCCCTGGGGAACTTAACAAACCTGCTTCACCTTGAACTGGGTATGGAGTGTGCAGCTGAATGGGGCACATCTGTGGGAAGCTTGAAGAAGTATCAGCCACCTTGGGCCTGCCCATAAAAAGCAAGTCTAGAGAGAGAGACTAGAGTGATGTCTGCTGTTTCCAGGATCTCTTCTCATTGTGAGATCTTTGTGGGTGAACTGAGTTTGTTTAGACCCTGGGTGAGAACCCTGAGGCTGAAAGGGAGGGAGTGTCAGTGTCCTGAACCACTGGCCTACCTGGTGGCAAGTCAGTATGTCAAGTCCCCAGTCCATGGTCAGTCCACATGTCCAAAGTCCAAACTGAAGCACAGTCCCACAGAGATCCTGGAGCATCCAAGCTGAAGGCCACCAACATGGGCAGTTGAGCAGACACAACACCTCAGGTGTGCTTCCCTTTTATACTTTGCCTGCTGGTTGCAGCATCTGGCCTTGACGAGGCAGGTGACCCTCGCCTGCTCTAAACCTACTCCAGCTGAGGAATCACACACTCCCTCCCAGAGTTAGCAAGCCTCAGCTGACCAGCTAGTGAGCTGGGCTGCGGGCCCTTGCCTGCCTCAGACTCCTAGAGCAGGCAGAGGTAAAATCAGCCCTCCCGATGTTTTGGAACTACAACTCCCATCATCCCTGACCACTGTTCCTGTTGGCTAGGGATGGTGGGAGTTGTAGTCCCAAAACATCTGGAGGGCTGAGTTTGCCTGTGCCTGTCCTAGAGCACCTGCCTGCTGCTCCTTATGCCTCAGAGCCTTCCATGTTTGTGGAGACGGTTCCTCTGGCTCTGGTGATGGTGCTGCTCCAGTTTCTGTGCACTGACTCTGCAGTAATCCCTTGTCATCCTCTGTCACCCTGTGAATACTTCCTACACCGACCTCTCCTTCCCCATTCTCAGCTTGCCCCGGTGTGTCCCAGCCCTGGCTACACCCCTCACCAGAACCCGCTTCCTCCTCTCTCCTGTCCTGCCAGCTCATGACAGTCAGAAGGAAAATGAACTGGTACCGATTTTGATATATTAGTAACTTTGTATTTATGTAACATTTTCCTATGTAACTCTGTACTTTTGTCATATTTTAAGTTTTCTGTTGTTGCTTAAGTTTTTTTGTACACCGCTTAGAGAAATTTTACATATATTAAGTTGTACTGAAATTAAATAATCAAATCAATAACTTGGGGCTCAGTGTAGAGCAGAAAGCCCCAACATCTGCAGCTAGGGCTGTGAGAGACCCCTGCCTGAAATCCTGGAAAATTGCTGCTTGTCTTCCATCCAACTTGAAACCTTGCTTGTGCCGCTTAGCTTGGCTATTGTGCTAGCAGTTTTGTTACTGCACCACCAGGGACAGCTGGCAATACTGAGATAGATGGACTGATTGATCTGACTTGGTACAGTCAAACCTTGGTTGTCGAACATAATCCGTTCCAAAAGCCCGTGCGGCTTCCAAAATGTTCAACAACCAAGATGCAGCTTCCAATTGGCTGCAAGAGCTTCCTGCACTCGAGCGGAAGCCACTTTGGATGTTCAGCTTCCGAAAAAAACGTTTGAAAACTGGAGCATTTGCTTACGGGTTTTCGGAGTTCAGGAGCCAAAACGTTCCAAAACAGAGCCATAGGGGAACCGAGCTTTTACTGTATAAGGCACCTTTCTGTTCATAATGATCTGATAAATAGTTGTTCATTCATGAACCAAGTGCATGATTAAGCAGTCGGAATTCAGAGCAGTGCAAATTTTAAAGGATGGCTGTGCTCCAGTTTCAGTAGGCTTGCCTTTAAATGTGAACTGAACATTGTTGTGTTTTGTTTTGTTTTGTTTTTGTGCCTTTTTTGTTGTATTGTGAAAAACTCTAATAAAACTTATTATAAAAAAAAAGAATATCCCATCCCCATCCCTACTGACTTCAGCACTTGAAACGAGACACTGCGGGCCCACTCTGGGAGGCAAAGGGTAGGCTGCATGGGATGCAAAGTGCTGTCCTTCAACATCTCCCAGCTGTTCTCCAACTCCCCATATCTGCCGCCTGAGGTGGCTTAGCCTAATGCTATCACTTGCTGCATCTGTGGAAATGGTCTTAATAAGGGACAGAAAGATGGGGAATGGATAAGAAGAACTCTACAGCCCCACTTCTCCACATTCCCTTTCATCACCAAGGCCGTTGCTCATAGTTGTGAATGGTCCATGCAGACCAGCTTCTCTGTTTGGGGACTGAGGGTGTGAGGTGAATCTGGTGGGAAGGGGCGGGGATTCCGTCACTCGCCTCCTCCTGTGCCTGTCAGACTTGAAGAGCTTTTAGCTAGTAGTAAATATTGGTCAGAGCCAGCATCGCTAAGAAGCTAATTGGATACAGACCATCCGCCTTTCTTCCTGCAACATTAATCTTCTTACTTAATAGCAGGTCATGATGTTCAATTAACTGAAGTGCTTTTAGTGTGTTCACTAGATGAGAAATATAACTAAATAGCTATTGTACATAAAAGACAACCAAATAGTGAGGCAGGTTAATCACCTCTACAAAGAGATTGGCTGGAAAGTATGAGCGAAGAGGTGAGGGAGTAAGAAGTTCCATTTGTACGAGTCTATCAGGTTCATCATGACCTGATTACTGTTTATGAAATGGTAACTTAGAGGGTTTTTCAAAACATTTATTTCATTAGTCATAGCCTAAACCAATATAACATTCATTAGTCACAGATGTCAGCAGTTATTAACAAGTTCCCGAAGGCATTTCCCCGTTAATATCTATTACATTTATTTTTCATGCATTTTAATTTTACATTATGCATTCTACATTTTTTAAAAAAAACAAGCACAAAGTATTATAATGGAAGAAAGCTGGAACTTTAGTGGCAACAGAGAGGTGTTTCCTAATAACTTCATTTGAGCCCACTGAAACTCCGCACAGAGAGTGCCTCTTTTGCAACACAGTTGAATTCTGTTATGTTGCAGAGGTAAAGGCAAAGGGACCCCTGACCATTAGGTCCAATAATGTGAGATGGGGTTGCGGCACTCATCTCGCATTATTGGCCAAGGGAGCTGGTGTACAGCTTCCAGGTCATGTGGCCAGCATGACAAAGCCGCTTCTGGCGAACCAGAGCAGCACACGGAAACACCGTTTACCTCCCCGCTGTAGCGGTACCTATTTATCTACAGTACTTGCACTTTGACGTGCTTTTGAACTGCTATGTTGGCAGGAGCTGGGACCGAGCAATGAGAGCTCACCCCGTCGTGGGGATTTGAACTGCCGATCATCTGATCGGCAAGCCCTAGGCTCTGTGGTTTAACCCACAGCGCCACCAGCGTCCCAGTTGTTGCAGAGGTAATATTACATAAAAATCAAGCCAATGTGTTGCATGGTAAAGTGATTACATGAGTTCTTCATAAAAAGAATGCATTACATTTATATTATATGTAGTTTCCATATTAAAAAACAAGATATGATGAATTTTGCAACATAATTAGATCTTCGGTATGAGCTCTATGTAAGAACTCCCTGCCGTGTTTCAGCAAGAGAACAGAAATTTAAACAAATGCACAATCTGTTTTCATTGCATATAATTCTTCTTCTTTATTGTTGGAAAATCTAAAATTATCCTGTGATCCTATGAAATGAGAATTCAGAAAGAAGAACATTGCAGATCAGATTATATATTTAATCTAATGAAAATGCTGTTTACTACTATGGATCGCAGTGTTCCATATGCTAAGACCAATGTGAAATGGCTGTGCAGCTCACTGAGGGAATTCTCTGCTCTTTTGAAGGAAGCAAGAAGGAACAGTAATCAATACTGAAAACAAGAAAAAGGAAAGGAAAGAAATATATCCTGCTAAACAAGGAATCCATGTTCCTGAAAAGGTATTTATCTAAAAGACTCTTTCATGTATCCAGTTATTTCTTTTCCAGCCATAGCAGCTCTAATATATAGAGAGAGGAAATCTTAGGAAGAATTGTCATAATACTGAATCAGTCCTGTCTGTCTAACCCACCACAGCTTTCTCTGACCAGGAAAGAGAGGTCTCTCTGCCGCATGGCTAGTGTTTGGGGGAAGCACTGAGGAGTCACCTCCCTGACACTGCAGCCCACCTGGGTGACACGGGGGTGGGGCAGGGCATTGACAGCGTCAGGGCTATGTGGGTACACATGAAGCAAAACACTGGAGTTGGTCCACTAGTGCATCTGTGCAGCCTCAACCTTGCTTCTGCTCTACCCTGCACCAGTGCTATTCAGGTAAGGGCTTCTCCGCACTTCCACTTGTCAAATATAATCATATAACTGTAGAGTTGGAAGGGACCCTGAGGATCATCAGGTCCAACTCCCCACAATGCAGGAAGTTGCTGCACCCTTGGGGTTATCAGCAACATGCTCTGCAAACTCTTGACATGCCTCTCTGCTAAAGCCAGGCTTGCATGCCAAAAGGCTTAATGGCGATGAGCCGTCTCAGTTGGGGCATTAATGGAGGGATTATTGTCTGTGCCAGGAAAGCATGGGTCCTAGCAGTTTTCCCTTTGCCCCACTCCTTTCCCAGGGAAAACCCGCTTTGCAGTGCTAAATCAGAGCAAACATCAGTTGGGAGCAAACCCGAATTGCTGTTTGCTCTGATTGAGTGCCAAAGAGCAGTTTTCCATGGGGGGGGGAGCAGAAATCTAGATTATTAGTAGGTTATCTCTTATGGCTCACCATGTTCACATTGAAGTATTTTACTTCCCCCTCTTTAATCTGAAATACTGAAGCCATAAATCTGCAGTGGGAATGTTATTTTTCCCCTTGTTTTGAGATTAATATATCAGGATTGCAATAAGGAAGAATTAAATCTTGAGTACCCAGCTGAGAGCCAGCTTATTGGTCAATCGACCTTTCCATTTCCCATGTAACCTCTTAAGGTCCTCTTAAGACTGAGACTTTGCCTGAAATGGAAATTTGCAGTAGTTATACCCCAGCCAGTAGACACAAGAAATAATTGGCCGTTCTATTCATTTGCTGATATTTGAAATCTGACTTCTCAAAGCACATTTAAAGCATAAAATTACCAGTAATTTCATGCTGCAATCTAGAAAGGAAGAAATGGCAAGGAAACCAGTCACAAGAACAGCCTGTCTTTGCAAGAGGTTACTATGTATTAAGCAGAGCTAAGCCCTGATTAAACCTCTAATTGGCTTGAATAGTAATGGCAAAGCAAGCCAACTGCCTTTAGCTCTTAGCTGTAGGAGACCAGAGGTTTCAGAACTACTTTGTGGGCAAAAATGTTTAGTTCACTGAAAGCAAAATTCACCAAAGTGCTTCCAGGTCCAGCAGAGAAAAACATGCAAGATGTTCCAGACCCTCCGAAACCATCGCCTCAGCCACCACCTCAACAGGTAGGCCTTCATAACTGATCCTATTTACTGAAATGATCTCTGTGTCTAAATATTATTGACTTGACCGAATGCAGGAACAGCAACCTTTTTTTTAAAAAAAAATGCTTATTTATACTAAAACATGGGTGCTTCTGCTCAGTGATAGCCAAAGTTTGATGTGATTTTTAGTTTCTGTTTTCTTCTTCTTCCATATGACATTTTTCAGAGCAATTTCAAAGCCACAAAAGGCCCCATAGTGGCCTTCAGCCCAAATATTGCAAGCAGCTGCAATCCTTATTTAGAAGTAAAGATACAAGTAAAGATGGAGGTGGTATGATGACCCAACCAGGGTCATGCCAGTTATAATGGGGGATGAGGGGAATTTAAAGCATAGCACGAGTGAGGAAGAGGAAGATGTTAGAATCTTCCAACCTCAACCCACATTTTTCTCCCCAGCCATTTCTCTTCCTTAACGGTTTACTTCCTGTCAGAGAACCCAATGAACCGAGGGAATGCTGGAGAGAAGCAATAGAGAAGCGCACTGTGAAGATCTGTCACAAATTGCTTGGGTACAGCAGCTTTTGCTGTGATTTTCCTTTTGAAGGAGCCTCAATTCAGAACACAGGCCATATTTTCCTGGCTGCGCTACAGTCCCTTCCATTATTTGCAGGGAGGCAGAAGCAGCCCTGAGAGAAGTTTCCCCAACCCCATTGGACTAGGATTTGAAAGGACCCCAGGGCATCTTGAGAAAGGGCCAGCTTCAGAGCTCTTGGACCTGTCACTCCCAAAAACACTGGTGCCTTGGAGAAGAGGCTATTGAGACACACCAATTGGGAAGCACCAATTGTACTTCAAGGGCAGATTTGGGAGTTGGGACTGCCTGATCCTTTATCTGCTATAGAAACTCAATAAACCGTTGAGTGGTTGCTCTTGGCTTGTTTGGTCAACATTTGGAGCTGGATTGAACTTATTCCTCCCTGGAGATCCTGGATGCCCACATTTTTAACGTGCCCCTTCCTCAGGAAGGTTCAGCACCCCCATTTCACAGGGAATAGGAAGCAAGCCATTTCTGGCCCTTATGGCTGCCGCCACGATTGTGTCAGATGTTCCCAATTTATTGATAAGGCAACTAAGTACAACTTGTAGACACACAGAAACATATGGGTAAAGTGTGTGTGTGTGTGTGTGTGTGTGACACATAAGGATGTTGTGTCTCATTTGTCTGTAAGACTCACAAAGTTCAATTGAGCTGACTCTTACTGTATTTTATCTGAGCTTAATGGAGATCGTATGGGCAACTTCCATTTTGTCTTTTCTGTAAACTGACATAATTTGCCTCTATTCTCACCAAGTCAAAACTTTATGCCCTTAAAAGGTGTATAAAGAAGCGTATTCAGCCTGGTGAGACTTCTCTCAAAATATTATGGCTGTCACTGTAACCGTAGCACCTGGCAAAATCCCTCCTGCTTTGCATGCAGCTATTAGAATGCTTCCAAATATTACTATAGTGCTGCTTAAAAGAAAAGGTTCTACCTGGGTGGGTTTCAAGGGATTACAATAACTTCTGGACCCACTTTCTGCATGAGTCAGCCATGTTGCTAGGCAACTACTGAAACCAGCACAACATCACCTTGCTTGCTGTCAGTCCCTGCATGGGTCTCTACCTCTCGTGACCCAAGTGGGATGCTAAATCCAGATATTACCATAACCACGTGGTGCTGAAAGAATGGAGGATATTACTGGCAGCACCACACTGGTGTGATTCGGTCAGAGGTACAAAAGGCTTCACTAGGCCTGATCCTGGCAGCAGAATTTGATGCATCTCTATGTTTACATTTTAAAAGTTTATGTGGAGGCCTTCTTTCTGATTGTTTTTAAATTAATATTTAAATTAACATTTAAATTTAATTAATTAATTAATATTGGACTAGTATAAAAGGATCATTCTTGCTCATGTTAGTTAAGACACACTTATAAATCACTTAATGTTCTTTAAATAATAACTTATGACAGTAAGTAATTGTTTGGGCTTGCTGTAAATCTGCATAAACACACAACTTTACAGATCAAACCAGCAATAAAGTAGTTTGATTAACCATATCACCAGGCTGTGGCTAAGTAAAACATTAAAAAAAATCCACATACAAATTATTTTCAGTTAGCTCTGAGCCATTCATCTTAATTGCTTCTTTGTGAACAAAGGGAACTCTCCTTCTGTTGGATGAAGTGATTTAATTAAGACTGTGATCCTGAGCGCACTTTATGAGTAGGGTAATTTCCACAGAAAACAACGGTACTTACTTCCAAACAAATGTGCTTAGGAGCAGAATGTAAATATATGTGAAAGCCTGTGACTAATGAAGGGACCTTGGTTACCTCTTACAAATAAGACGTACCCAGTAAGCTTACATGAGGACTGAAATGCATGATGGGGCATGTACATTTTTTTTTATTTATTTTATAAGCCACCCTATAAATGAAATTCTCTGGGCAGCTTACAAGAATTTAAACAAACAAAATGACAATTATTAAAAAAAACCCACAGTACAATCCACACAACACCATTATAAAAATCACAAATTGCTTAAAGACAGAGGAGAGAGGAAAAGAAGCTTTGCAGCAACAAATAAATTTAAAATGGAAGATGTATGAATAAAGTCCACTGAGTTAAAATGATATAAAATCATAACTTCATTGGGAGGCTCAGATAAACCCCCCCCAAAAAAAAACCCACCTGTACTTTCCTAGTACCAGAAATATATTAAAGAAGGGGAGCTTTTTGGGGAGGGTACTCCACAGCTGAGGCGCTACTACACTATACATTTAAAACAATATCATACCACTTTAAACAAGCTTGGCTTCCCCCCCAAGAAATCTGGTAACCACAGATTCTTAAGGGTGCAATTCCTAGAGTGGCCTCATGGGTGGGCCAGCCCTGTGTAGACATATTTTAGGGTGTATGATATGCCCTTGTGGATTTGAATAGCTTAACTACTGTATAAACAATCATTCTGCCCTTATTGAACATTACACGTGAATAAGTGTACAGCTCAGCTATTGTGTTCACAGGTTACACAGACTGTACACTTGTTGAATGTAACATGTGAACACTCCTTGCGTGAGGCGGTGTGAGCCAGTGTGTCTGTTGGCTGGCGGTTGGACTGATCTTGAAGGATTCCTGATTTTGGAGAGGCTTATTAAGCATGCTCAGCATGACCCCACACCTTCGACATGGTTAAGACTTTTATAATGTATGAAGGAAGATAAAGACACTGTAAAAATTACGTTGGAAATCAAAGAAATGGGGCCCAGTGCTCTCTTTCCACTTGCTGCTCAAACATGGGCCTCATCTAGCCATCTGAGGTACACAAAGAGACATATTGTTTGAGGTTTGACAGATGCACTATAGCTGATTATCCAAACTCTAGGCCCACAGGATTATAATGTAATAAATAGCTGTACATCTGTTTTGCACCTGAAATAGGAGATACGGTATAATCAAGACCTCAGGGTAAGCTAGACCTAGTTTGTGTGGGAAGGTTTAGCTAGCAGGATAATTTTGTGATTTTATTCATACGCCTCGGTGTGTCCTAGTTTTAGCTCTCCCTTCATCTTCCCTCCACCTCAAAACATTTCACACTATACTTGTAGCTGCAGCCTTCCAAATTGCAACTGTCATTTATCTAGAATGAGTAGAACTGATGATATTCAGGTAATTTTCGGCTATTTAATTTGTCCTTATTTTTCAGAGTCAGCCTTACTTTTGCTTTCCGAGTTGCCCTTTCTTGGGGTTGCAAGCTTCTTCTTCTTCCTTCTTTCTTTTTACTGGTGTTGCTCCTGTGTCTTTCACGTTAGGCAAGCATACAAACCCTTGTCATCTGTTATTTATAAGGCTTTTAGCCCTGAGCCTATCATTGAGTTTTCTTTCTGCAACAGCTGTGTGTTGGATGTGGTTGTCTGCAGAGAAATTCATACAAACAAGCACTGTGTGGAAGTTTCTCATGCTTAAGGTGTGCTCTGTTTGCCCTTAAAAAAGTGTCTTTGTTACCATCCTTTGTGTAAAGAGCACATCTTACACATGTTTGAATTTCTTTGCAGACAAGCACACCCAATACACAGTTGTGGCAAGAAGACCTCATGGCAAAGCCAGGACTAAAAAGGTGGTCATTTTCTGCTGTCATTGTGGATAAGCCCAGTGCATTTTTGGTAACAATACTCCCTGGAGTACTGCCGCCTTTTGTTTTGCTGCCATCAGTAGCCATCTTGTGCTTGCACCTAGCGGTACTTTTATCAAGGCAAGAGTTTGTTTTTATGGGGTGTGTGGCACTGTGATCTAAACCACTGAGCCTCTTGTTCTTGCCAATCAGAAGGTTGGCGGTTCGAATCCTCGCAACAGGGTGAGCTCCTGTTGCTCTGTCCCAGCTCCTGCCCACCTAGCAGTTCGAAAGCATGTCAGTTGCGGTGGGAAGGTAAACAGCGTTTCTGTGCGCTCTGGTTTCCATCACAGTTTTCTGTTGTGCCAGAAGCGGTTCAGTCATGCTGGCCACATGACCTGGAAAGCTGTCTGTGAACAAACGCCGGCTCCCTTGGTTCTGAAAGCAAGATGAGCGCCGCAACCCCAAAGTCGCCTTTGACTGGACTTAACCGTCCAAGGGTCCTTTACCTTTATCTTATACCTCTATGGGGAAAGCACTGAAGTTGCTCTTCATGCAAGTATTCATTTTTGAACTGTGCGGATGTATTTAAATGTATTTATTTATCTGGAAAAATGTAATACATAATAATGGTTACAGGAAGGAACCAGCTGAAGCTTTTCTGACAGCTGAGAAAAATGTCACCATTCCACCTGTGGTTTAAAACCCTACTCAGGAACGATCCAAAATCATGGGTGTGGCGGCAGAGTCCAGTAGGCTCTTCCTCTTCAACCCAATGCATGGATGGAATCAAGGCTGGTGGGGATGCAATGGTGGGAGTGAGGCCAGCAGGTATGTCCTCAGTCACTCGCCCCACATTTTGTCAACTGCATGGTTTTAAATGTCTTAATAGACTTCAGGGGTGTATGGGATGTTAGGGGAGGGGTAGTACACTGGTGGGGGACATGTGGTGCTCCTTCTGGGGGTGTTTGTCCACCTTTGGTCCCCACCTTGCACTCAGCTCTCACCTGTGGCTCCTAGAAGCCGTCAGCTTTTGATAGTGGCCACACCACAGGCAAGGGCTTCAACTGACCAGGCATTAAACCTGGTGAGGGTAACCAATGGGTCTCAAACCCTTGGTCAGTTAGGGACTTCCCCTGCATGAGAAGACTGGTTCTGGCAGATTAAGCAGATGAGGCCAGTAGTGAGTCCAATGGTCAAGAATCACAGAGTGCTTATCCAGCTGTTTGACTTTACCCCCAGAGGCATTATACTCCCTTGTCTCTAGAGACAGGTGGATGCCAGCAATAGGAGTCAAGCCCCGTCTATCGCTTTCAAATTTCAAAGTTGTGGATTGAGATAGCAGTCTCTGATAATGTTGCACTCTGGGGTCCTTTCTTGAGTTCCATATTTCACTTAGCCATTACTCTCTGGGAAGATAGAGGCTACATTTTTCGCAGGTCAGAACTTTTGTCCCTCCAGCCCCAGATTATCTATTCCTCTGACTGGCAGTGGCTCTCCAGGGTATTAGGCAGAAGCCTTTCACATCACCTGCTACCTGGTCCTTTTAACTGGACATGCTACAGATTAAATTTAAGACCTTCTGCAGAAAAAGAGTGTGCTCTGCTGCTGAGCACCGTCTCCTTCCCTAGAGCTGGCTTCTATGAATATTCACATTTGATTCCTAAATCTGCCTTCCAGGGCTTGGGAGTTCTCCTTCCACCCAGGTTAAGCCACAGTAGATGGACCTTTGATCTGTTCCAAGAAGGCTTTTCTTAGGTTCTTAGTGACTGGCTCCAACACATCTGGGAGTAAGAAGATGGGATTTCAGGTCCTAAGGTGTGATCTCCTGGCACACTTGAACACTGATGTATCACTTTCCAGAAATTAAGGTCTGCAAATGGTGCAAGCGATAATTTTCTTTTTCATTTCCTGGAAAACTTGCAAAGCCATTTAAGTGACTCACCTTCATTTGGACCAGAACAGGTTCCCACTACAATCGGAAATTCTGAGTATGCTTCAGCAGTGTAGCCTTGAATAAACAACAAAGAAGTATTTAACAACTTATAAGCAGCATCTTTACATACTTTCTAGTAACTGAGGGTACAGCAAAAGTATGTATCTATGTACCTAAATGCAAGAAACATGTTGCAGACTGTAGACACACTTTAAGTATTTCTTCTGCTCTCCCTAAAGGAGGAAGATAAGAAAGAAAAAGAAGAAAGTAAAAACACGAATGATGCTCTGAAAAAAAATACAGAAAACACTGCAGAGCCAGACCCTAAACAACAAGGTCAGTAATATCTAATCCATCTATCTAAGACAAACCTTATAATATATTGAGCAATAGCAAGGTGTCATTCATTACCTTTTTACATTCATAAGCATTTGGAAGTCGCCCTGCAAAAACTATTTGGCTAACATTAAATGCAATTCTGTCATTGTTCTGGCCTCATCCACACAAACACCAGATGAGGCTGTAAACCAGTGTCTGGGTTGTTCCACTTCAGCTCTTATTCAGCTTCTAAAAATATAATGCTTTTGGTGAGCAGAACACAAACTTTATCTTCTTTCCTTGTTTACTGCCTTTATTCAATGTGTGGCATGAAAATCTTCCTGGGTGCATTGCTACTGCCTGCTCCAGCATACTTTTTGCTCAAAGTGTTGAGCACCAAGGACGATGCCAAAAATGCTTTATTTAGAACAAATCCAAACCATCATTAGGCTTGAGAAAAGCCCACCAGAAATCTACCTGCAAGACCTGGACTGGAAGTACTCCAGACCCTGAACTGGTACACATGTAAAACATGGACTGGACTGCCCAGCATTACTTTGAGCACTATGGCCGCCTGTCACCATTTCCAGGGGTAGACTGTGGTCTTTCAAATTTCAGTGGTACCCTGTGTGAGACCAAAATTTGTTTTCCCCCACACCTCTCCCCTTCCATTCTGCTCAGCTCACTACATCACAGCTGCAACAACCAGTGGCACCCCGAAGCCTGGGCGACCAGTGTGTCAAAACTGGTCGTGGTACCCTAAATCTACCTCTGCTGTTTTTGATGGATTCCCCCACCACGTAAATTTTGTCCTGGCCATCAATATGGTTCAGGGTTCTAGAGTGAACCACTGACACAGTTGCTCCCTTTCCTGCAATGGAGTTCATGAAAAGGCCAGGCATTGAAGGAAAGCAGAAAAATCAGGAGAAGGTGGGGTAAAGTCAGGTATGGCTGCCAACCTTTGTTACTAGCTTGTGCCTTTAAGCAGCTTTACATGCAAATTATTGTCTGTGCTGATGCTTGTCTCCATACCTTGAAAACCCTGCTGGATCAGACCAATGGTCCATCTAGTCCTGCATCCTCTTCTCATGGTGGCCAAACAGATACCTATGAGATGCCTGAAAGCAGAACCTGAGCACAACGGCACTCTTCACACCTGCAATTCCAAGCAACTTCTAACAGTGGAAGCAGAACACAGCCATCATGACTAGCAGTCATTGATAGATTAACCTTTTGGTTCCTGTGTAGAGCATTGCTTTAAAGGTTATAGGAACAGACTGGGCTTTTTTATTATTATTCTAGTTTGTTGGCAGCCTAAGAATAGGTGGTTAACCCAAGGGAAGGATCAGAGAGTAACCAGCCATCAAGCAGAATCATTAACCATTGGATGAGAGGAAGTCCAAATTTACAGCGGGTGGTGCTGTGGTCTAAACCACTGAGCCCTAGGGCTTGCCAATCGGAAGGTCGGCGGTTCGACTCCCCGCAACGGGGTGAGCTCCCGTTGCTCTGTCCCAGCTCCTGCCAACCTAGCAGTTCGAAAGCACATCAAAGTGCAAGCAGATAAATAGGTACCCCTCCAGCGGGAAGGTAAATGGTGTTTTCCGTGCACTGCTCTGGTTTCAGTGTTCCGTTGCGCCAGAAGCGGCTTAGTCATGCTGGCCACATGACCTGGAAAAACTGTCTGCAGACAAATGTTGGCTCCCTCGGCTCAGAGTTGTTTGGGACTGGACTTAACTGTCAGGGGTCCTTTATCTTTACCTTTAGGCTCATCAAACCCCCATAACTTTGGAGTCTCGTTGAGACAGGCAGCTACTACCAGATCTACTGGTAGACTTCTGAGTGATCTGCAGGATATCAGCAAGGAATTTTGACTCCCACTTGTTTAACAATAGCAAAATGGCAGTCCCCTGCCACCCTAGATTATGCTGCTGAAATGAAGGAAGTTTGGGGGTAACCAGAAGTGAATTTTTGTGTGGAAGGACTGTGAGCTCCATTCAGTACTGGTATTCAAAACAAATTCTCTAATACTAAGTATGAGCTTTCAGCACAATGCTCCAGCTGATGAATTTTGGTGTTCTAGTAATAGCAATTACTAATGATTACCATAATCAAGGACAAAAGTGGCAAGGACAAAAGTGGTAAGGACCTAACAGAAGCAGAAGACATCAAGAAGAGGTGGCAAGAATACACAGAGGAATTATACCAGAAAGATATGGAGGTCTCGTACACCCCAGGTAGGGTGGTTGCTGACCTTGAGCCAGACATCTTGGAGAGTGAAGTCAAATGGGCCTTAGAAAGCACTGCTAATAACAAGGCCAGTGGAAGTGATGATATTCCAGCTGAACTATTTAAAATTTTAAAAGATGATGCTGTTAAGGTGCTACACCCAATATGCCAGCAAGTTTGGAAAACTCAGCAATGGCCAGAGGATTGGAGAAGATCAGTCTACATCCCAATTCCAAAGAAGGGCAGTGCCAAAGAATGCTCCAACTACCGCACAATTGCGCTCATTTCACACGCTAGCAAGGTTATGCTTAAAATTCTACAAGGCAGGCTTAGGCAGTATGTGGACCGAGAACTCCCAGAAGTGCAAGCTAGATTTCGAAGGGGCAGAGGAACCAGAGACCAAATAGCAAACATGCGCTGGATTATGGAGAAAGCTAGAGAGTTCCAGAAAAACGTCTACTTCTGCTTCATTGACTATGCAAAAGCCTTTGACTGTGTCGACCACAGCAAACTTTGGCAAGTTCTTAAAGAAATGGGAGTGCCTGATCACCTCATCTGTCTCCTGAGAAATCTCTATGTGGGACAAGAAGCTACAGTTAGAACTGGATATGGAACAACTGATTGGTTCAAAATTGGGAAAGGAGTACGACAAGGTTGTATATTGTCTCCCTGCTTATTTAACTTATATGCAGAATTCATCATGCGAAAGGCCGGACTAGATGAATCCCAAGACGGAATTAAGATTGCCGGAAGAAATATCAACAACCTCAGATATGCAGATGACACAACCTTGATGGCAGAAAGCGAGGAGGAATTAAAGAACCTTTTAATGAGGGTGAAAGAGGAGAGCGCAAAATATGGTCTGAAGCTCAACATCAAAAAAACCAAGATCATGGCCACTGGTCCCATCACCTCCTGGCAAATAGAAGGGGAAGAAATGGAGGCAGTAAGAGATTTTACTTTCTTGGGCTCCTTGATCACTGCAGATGGCGACAGCAGTCACGAAATTAAAAGACGCCTGCTTCTTGGGAGAAAAGCAATGACAAACCTAGACAGCATCTTAAAAAGCAGAGACATCACCTTGCCGACAAAGGTCCGTATAGTTAAAGCTATGGTTTTCCCAGTAGCGATGTATGGAAGTGAGAGCTGGACCATAAAGAAGGCTGATCGCCGAAGAATTGATGCTTTTGAATTATGGTGCTGGAGGAGACTCTTGAGAGTCCCATGGACTGCAAGAAGATCAAACCTATCCATTCTTAAGGAAATCAGCCCTGAGTGCTCACTGGAAGGACAGATCGTGAAGCTGAGGCTCCAATACTTTGGCCACCTCATGAGAAGAGAAGAATCCTTGGAAAAGACCCTGATGTTGGGAAAGATTGAGGGCACTAGGAGAAGGGGACGACAGAGGACAAGATGGTTGGACAGTGTTCTCGAAGCTACGAACATGAGTTTGACCAAACTGCGGGAGGCAGTGCAAGACAGGAGTGCCTGGCGTGCTATGGTCCATGGGGTCACGAAGAGTCGGACACGACTAAACAACTAAACAACAACAACAGTAATAGCAATAGTAGTAGCAGTAGATTCTAAAAGTTTGAAGTCTGCCCAGCGATGGCTTACAAAAATGCCTAATTACTGGGCCAGTTTCAGGGGCCCAAGGCACAGCCTCATCCCATTTAACTGCCTGCTAAGGACACTTTATAATTACACCCATTAAATTTCAGTTCACTCTTGACCTTAGCAATTCTTTAGTGGCAGAAGTTTCATTCCCTCTGGGGTCCTATGAAACCAATAGTGCAGCAGTGCACTCCAATATAGGTTTTCAAAAAAAATTGCAGTAGACCCACAGCTGAATTCCAATAGATCTTAATATTACTGAATGGTATTTATTTAAATGTTGGCCTCATTACACAAACTGAGTGCACATGAGCTTTGGGAAGCAGCAGCATTCCAAACAAACATTCCTTTTTATTACACGCAGGCCAGCCTTGAAGCTATTATATGATTTTATGTTTGCTGTCTACCTGCAGTCAAAAGTGTCCAGGACTGGAATTCCCAGCAGTACCATGACTTAAAGGAAACTCTGCATGGTTGCTCATTGCTTTAGTGACATGTGACACTAGACACATTGTATTAGTCCCTTTTCCCCCAGGAAACTTTCATAAAACTATTTGAGCCATTCATTTTGCTACAGTTTTCTTGTAAATAAAATGCTTGTATAAGCCATCAATTATTCCTTGTATGAGTAATCAATTATGAGACAAAATATGGAATTAACTAACTGTGGCAATGGATGATCAATTGCATAATGTATCCTGGATGCTGTGTCCCTCTTCAGAAGCACTGCATAACATCTTGCCAATAAAATGATACATATCCAAAAGCAATCTTCCTTTGCTTTTTTGAAAGCTGATTTAATTTTTGTAGGTGTCTCTTATAAAAAGGAGGAGGAAATAGTTATGAAATATGTTCTTATGCAATGCATATTTTCTCAGATATGTTTTCTTATCACTTTACAATCAGTGGGGGTGCATAGGCAATTTGATACACAGAGCACAATTTTGTACACAAAAGGGACTAATGAGCAATCTCATTTTTTTCCATTAAATACATGACTTGAATACTTGAAACAAATGAAATTAAATCATCAGTGTCTTACGGGATTCAGTCTGGTACTGAAAAGTAGTAGTAGTAGTATAAATAAAATTTGTTGAGGAACCCAGTTCATAATTAAATTTACTCACAAAGTAAGCCTGCCTAAAATGTAAGTAACTAACTTTGTTTTTGACTTTCTACTGGGTTCTATTCCAAGTGTATATGCTATGACTAAATATGGGTTTGGGTGGGACTGAGAAGAAATTGTTTAGCAGGTGTAAGCTGGCATGGTCCTAGACCAGGAATACTCACATGGAGAGTCATCCTACAACAGCAGCCCCAAGAAGGAGACAGAGCCACTCCCTAGTCCTTCCTATGTGGATCTGCTGGCACCTACATCTCATCTGCTGAACCCCCTGAAGATACCTCTGCCACCACATTCCAGTAACTGGACCACCAACACCTTGGGGAATCAAGAAGGACATTTTTCTCCAAGGCAGTCCCAACAGCTCAAAACACCACTGCTTGGAAAGAGTGCAGGAGCAGACACTGGCCCATTGGCTCACCAGATGAAGTGCTTTGTGGGTGAAGCCACTAACTTGACCACCTAGACCACACCATGAAGTTCTTCCAGTTGCTCAAACATACTGATGAAATAATTTTCTGCCTCAACTGGAGGGATGCTGTGATCCCAGACAACTTCCTTGGTCCCTGTCCAAGGTCCTGACCTCTCCCTGCCTTGCCTTACCTGCTGTTATAGGCCTGCTGATTTCCGCCCTATTGGGTCATCATCCCCCCCCTTAGTGGTGAACGTAACCATGGGTCAAGACAGTAGCCATGAAGTAAATATACTTGTATGTGTTCTAGGTTGGAAGTGGGTAACACAGAAGAGCTAATAAGTTTAGCAGAAGATTATAATTTTATAAAGTCTGAGACACACGGCAGTAAATGTTTTATAGAGTGTGCAATCGTACTGGTGCAGTCAGTTGAAAACTCTTCTTGATTCCAGCATTTATTTCAGTCCAGGACAGCTGTCAGGAAAGAAGACAGTTGAGAAATTTGGGGAACAAACAGTCAAGAGAATAGAAATCTGGCGCTTAGCACTTGTCTGTACTGATTATTTAGATGCACTTAGCCTGTGTTTCTACCAATTACGTAATTACTTGTCAGAGAGTTATGAGCCTCATGGCAGGAACCGAGCCTACTCAGCTCAACAGAAAATAGAAAGTCAGAGTTAAGCAGAAAGCAAACGATCAAGAATTGGGATATCCAGAATAAGAGAATTGCTGGCAACAAACCCTATGTGGTAGAGTTCCAATATTTTAAACACACCAATCTGCATGTGTTCTAAAAATGCGGCAGAGATCTATGAGAAGCATATGCTGCCACTACCCACTACTACCGCCTCCCCTGTTCTCCCCTGGTTTGTGATTCAAGGCATATTGGGAAATGCTTATAGGAACAGATGGGAATCTAAAGGCAAGTGCAAATTATTACCTGGCTGCTGGCACCTACTTCAGGAACACCTGGTCCAGTCCTGTATTGCTGTAGTTTTCTCCTTGTATTCTCCTGCATGTAGGTCTTTAAAGTGTTTGTCAGGGTCAAATTCACCAGTTCGCTTTTATTTACACTGGTGATTTGCGCAGTTGAGTTATTAATTATTATTAAAAGGCAGGACCCTCCTCCAAACAGCTTACAAAAGAAAATATATATGTGGTTGTATTTGCTTTTCAGACGCACTGTGTGCTATATTTGGCACCCCAAACAAATACCTCAAAATTGGCTCACAATTTTTTGTAGCAATTCACAGTTGACCGGGTCCAGCTGTACATACCTATATACATAAATTGGATCCAGCTTATATACATCTATATTGGATCCAGACTGTGAATAGTCAATATGGACCACTATCAGGCAACCATTTTTGTTCCACCACCATAACCATGAACACACCAAGCAAGCATAAAAGCCGTCAGTGCGGATTGGGTGGTTAAGGGAGACTAGAGAGCCCAGACCACAGTCTGCACAGAGGCCTATAGCTGCAAGTATGTACCAAAATGTCATAGAACTATAGAATTGTAGAGTTGGAAGGGACACCAGGGGTCATCTGTTCCAACCCCCTGCAATGTTAGGGTTGCCATATTTTAAAGAGCAAAAAGGAGGACACATATGCTGACTTCTACTTTTAACTATGGGTCTCTATGATGACTCTACCCATGAAAAAAAGAGGACATGTCCTGGAAAAAGATGACATATGGCAACCCTATGTGCACACGGTCACTTAGAGACCTGTAAGCATCTAGAACAAGACAAAGCCTGCAACATATTCCTGGAAGCAAATAAAAAAAAATCCACTGTGAATGCTTTGACTGCGGCAGAGTGGTTTCCACCCAGCTTGGTGTGTGTGTGTGTGTGTGTGTGTGTGTGTGTGAGAGAGAGAGAGAGAGAGAGAGAGAGAGAGAGAGAGAGAGAGAGAGAGAGAGAGAAGACTGAAGCAAAGAAGTCTCAAAAATATGGAAGTTGAAGGATTTTAGAGATAGCAGATAGTCTAATGAATGCTCAGCAGAGCGAGTATTTCAGTGTTACAGCTCAGAGAGCAATGTCAGTCAATGAAAAGAGTCCTTTGAGTATCAACTTTAATTCCTCACCACCTTGCCCTGGACACTCATCATTTACTCCCCA
This sequence comes from Zootoca vivipara, assembly GCF_963506605.1. Classification (NCBI taxonomy): domain Eukaryota; kingdom Metazoa; phylum Chordata; class Lepidosauria; order Squamata; family Lacertidae; genus Zootoca; species Zootoca vivipara. Next base: position 27,202,322 of record NC_083283.1, read on the forward strand.
TTCTTTCAACCAGCCACTATGCAGACTTCTAGTCTCAGAGAAACATATACATTGTCATTAAATATTAGTCAGAGCTTGGCTTGATTTGATAAACTTGCTTCCTGATAAATCTTCTTTAGCTTCAAAAGGCTAAAATGTGGGAAGCTAATCCTCATTTCTAATTGTTGACATGGAAATTCTGTTCTATATGTATATGTGATTTCCCCTGCTGTCCATAAATCTTCTTTGGTCTTTCTAACCCATGAAAGGGAATATTAGATTACAATCCAAACAGCAGCAGATGGAAGGAGAAAAGGATGGATCCTGCATCCTCTCCTGCTTTCAGCACCTATGAGAGCAATACAGCTGCATTTGTATTCTATCATCCTCCACAAACAGCCAGAGACTGAAGGAAAGCAGAAAGCGTAGAAGACACCATTCTCATAGTAATAGGTAGCTCCTTGTCTCCTCCTTCTCCCATAAGAGCAATGACTGTGAAGTCAGACTTAATAAACCAGAAATGAGGAACATAATATTTACAGTCACATGCTTCTCCAAGCACAGGCTCACAGTCTTTTCTTCTAACTTCCAAACAACTGTATTTTCCTCTCTTTCCAGAGGTCAGCCTTCTGTATCTCAGTTAGGCCATGCCTTACAGCTCCTATGACAGATTTCCACTTTTACCTTCTCCTGCAGCTTTGCTCTCTTTCAAGCAGAGAAGAAGTACTCCAACACTCTATTCAACTTAGCAGTGTTCACAGTGGATTCTAAAACATAGTCATCTTGCTTCACACAAAATGGAGTCTCTCCTTTGCTAGCTACATCTCTGGTGACCAATGTTAGCCAATCATATGAGAACTACTAGAGCACTCTATAATTCAGTTACCAACCAATCAACTTTAAAGACAAAGCAGTGCATAGAAGCATTTACAAATTCAGTGAATTAAATTACTATATTTAACAAGCAGCAACTAGAAATATAATGTGATTTTTCATGGATGACAGATTTCCTCCTCCCTCGGGCCCTCCAAGTGCCCCTGTTTTTCAGGGACATCTCTAATTTAGAGAAGACGTCCCGGTTTCTGATTTGATCCTGGAATGTCCCACTTTTCCTTAGGATGTCCCTTTTTTCATTGGAGAAATGTTGGAGGGTATGGAGTTATCTGACCACTGAGCCGCCCTGTATAGGGAAGTTTTAAAAATTTTTTAATGTTTTATATATGTTGGAAGCTGCCCAGAGTGGCTGGGGCAACCCCGTAGGATATGTGGGGTATAAATAGTAATTATGGAATGGGACGTCCTTATTTTCATCAGAGAAATGTTGGAGGGTATGCTCCCTGCTTCAAATAACACTAGGTGCATACTTAATATATTGATACTTTGCACTGAATACACTTAGCTGATTCTCTTTATTGTTTCCATAATACTCAAGAATCTTCTAAAGACAATTCAATCTGATTTAATCACCATTTTCTCCATTTGCTGTGAAAGAACACAATAAAATATTCCTTAATACATTTCATCAGCATTAATGTCAGCAATTAACATTAGAACTGATTGGTAAAATGAAGAGGTTTGGTAGTTTCAGATTGCTTGAATTCCTAAACAGAAGTATGTGTAATGTTGAGATATAGGAACAAATTTATACCTTCTAGGTTTATTTATTTTTTAAATTATTGCTACAGTTATAGCCTGTCTTTTTTCCAAGGGACTCAGAGGAACATTTTTTGCTTCACAACCCACCTATGAAATAGGCTAGGCTGTGACAGAATAGACTTGCCAAAGAGGAGCTTCATACCTGGACCATTTTCCACGTCGAAATCTGGCACTCTACTCACTGTACCACACCCCCTTCATAGGAGCCCACAGGAATTATTCTAAGAACTTTGCCACAAACAAAGCATATTGTACCCAAACTGGCACACAAATAGTGACATTGACTAGCATCCAAGTGCCTCTAAAGCTATAATCCTCCACCCACTTTTCCAGAAAGGATTAAGAACGTAATGGGACTTCCTTCCAAGCAAAGAGTGCATTAGATTATGTGGTTCTGACAGTTTCATTGAGTTTGAGGAGGGGTTTCTCAGGCTGCATTGTGAATAATTGTGGGAAGTGCTGAGAAGCCTTTCATATGCTCCTTTAGATATCATTCAATCACTGGAATTCAAGGTTGTAAACCAATATTGACTTGTTACTTATGGACTATGTTTTCCCCCCAAGAGTTTTTTTTGTTTCAAACAACTATTTTGACTTGGCAAGCAAACTCTTTAGGTGTGAATAATAGTAATTGTCATCAAGACTTTTTGACTGACAGTGACAAACTCTTGGCACTTCTTAAGAATATGCCAATGTGAGGGATTCCCCGTTTCCCATCCCTCACTGCCTTAACAACAGAGGCTCTCCCTGTGCTTCCATACAAACGGGAATAAACCTCCAGTGTCCAAATTGGACTTGTCTCCAGGGTACCTCAGGGCTCTGCATTCAAAACCTATTGCCACCAGTGGGGTCTCCCTCCCATGGATCCCTACTGCTACAATTTGCCTCTCCCTTAGGCAACTATGTGGCTCCCTTGGCTTCACTAACCAGCCCTTTGTATGACAGGAGAAAAAGCAAACAGTTTCCTCTTCCACAGGAAAGCTTTGTTCTCGCCTCTTAGTCACACCTCTGAAGGTACTGAGACACTGCCCGAGTACACAAACGTTTTAGGCACATTTAACTTTATTATTTAACTTGAAAACATGGATTTCTCTGGTTCTTAAAAGTGCATATCTTCTTTTCATATAATACAGACATGTTAATACATCTCCTGCATCGTGATAATAACAGTTATAACCTTTCTTCCCATCCACCCAAACCTAACCTCCTGCTCCCTCTCCAACCCTCCACTCCCCAACTGCCAACCCCCAACTGCCTTTCATTTTTTTTAAAAAAAATATTTTTATTAATTTTCCAATTAAAACCAATTATATCACATTCAATATTTCAAATTATACACATATATATATCAATCAAACCGAATGTTATGCCAAATCATCTAAAAAATTTTTTATTTGGGTTCCCATGCTTCAAGAAATTGGGAATTCCTCGCAACCGTCCACTGCCGTCTTTTTTCTAAAGTTCAAATCGTCCTCCAAGTTCATAATAATCCAGATCTTCCCCTTACAGTCACATAGATGTTTTCCACTTTCATCCGATTGTTTCCCAGCTGCTGAGATAAATATCAAACAAAGTTTCACAGATGTTCTTTCTCCTGTGTGAGTTAATCAGTCCAGCCTCCCCATAAATCTTCTTAGTGGAGCTCCCTGTTGCGTCGAAGCAGCTCGAAGCAGCGCCATCTTAAAAAGCTCAAATCACTTTCGTTTTCTCTCATAGCCATGAAGATTTACGATCTTTATAAAATTTACAGCTTTTCCAGGCAGGAGACCCAAACATCAAACCATAAACTCTTGGTAAATTAATGGATCTCCTTGCCCTATAGCTGAACTTAGCTTCAGGTCGCTGCTCCAATTTAAAGTGCGTCACAGCTCATAAATCCTCCGAACGCGTCCAGAACTCCTTCCGTCCGACTAGGGGGGGGGCTTTTCTCATCGGCAACTCCACATCTTTAAAAAATATGCTCAGTAACAACAGTTATAAAGTTCAACTCACACAGTCTTTTGCTTCTCTTTCACTCCAAACAAACCAGGACATCGCGTCCGGGAAGGTACGAGGCAACATATATGAAGAAAAAAAATAAAAACTCACTTCCCTTATCGCTCCGTCCCCATCAATCCTTCTTCCAGATGCAGTACAGTCTTTGACTCCTCTCCCTCAGCAGCATAAATTTCTCAGCAGTAAACAGCGCTTCTTCCCCTCCTTCTGAAGTATGTCCATAGATTTAAGCCTAATTATCTTCTTTAACCATGGAAATCCCCGCCATGCAGATTAGCGTCCGGGAGTCCTGGCCCTCGTAAGTGCTCAGCCCAAGCTCCCCCCACTCCAAAAACAGTCGGAGTGGGTCTGGGGGCATCGCGGGCCAGCGGCCCCTCTCCGTAACCCCCGGAGAGGGTAGGGGGTTGCCATTTACTCCCCTAGCAACCGCCAAATTCCTTACGAAGGTCAGAGAGATGGAAAACAGGTCCGCCATTCCTGCAGGCGGAAACCGGAACCCCCCCAACTGCCTTTCAACTGTTGTTCCCCCTCCTTATAGAACGCCGTCTAGCCCCGCCTCCCAGGGAACACCTGCCTATCATGGGAGTGATAGGTTAACCCATGATGAACCGGAATAATCATCAGGCACTATTCTGCCACATTGCGCTTTAGGCAAAGTATCACAATGGTATCACAATGACGATGGTACCTACCGGTATTTATTTTAAAAAATTAAAATTAAAATACCAATGAAAATTAATTATAGAAATTAATCATCTCAAGATAGCTAAATGTCATCTTAAAGGACACTTTCTCAGTGACTCATTTACACACACCCTCAAATTTGCATTTCATACCTATATTAACAACTGTTTTGTTTAAGGCTGCTCTACATGCTTTTTGTGGAAACACAAATCCAAGAAAAGCAATGAAATGCAACAGCAATTATTAGTGTGACAATAATCATTTCTTATAAACATCACTCTGTCAGTATGACTAAGTCATGATATACCTGTGGGTGATATTCTCAATTTCACCATCTCCTATGAACATTCATTTGGAAAGCGGGGGGGGGGAACCTCTCCAGGCTCTTTGAGCCCACGATTTCCAATCTTATCTCTTCAATCTTTTAAACCAAAACTATTTGAAAATTCAAAAGTTCCTGAACTAGCCCAACACCAGGTTTCTGGGAGAAATGTCATTTTATTTTCAAAAAAAGAAAAGTGACTAATAAATACACCAGAATGAGTTCAACTTTTTAATAAAAATAAGAGTTGGTGCAGTTGAAGGGCCACATCCTATTGGTTTTCCAGTTATGCCTGTAATTAAAGTAGCTAGAATGTTTAATTAGGACCAAATATAGCCAGGTTCAAATTCCTAGTCAGTCATCAGCTTCACCACACATTTAAAGTACATGACTTCTCCCAAAGAATCCTTGGAACTGAAGCTTATCCCCCCAGAGCTGCCATTCCCAGCACCCTTAACAGATTGCGATCAGGTGGCCTGCTCAATCTGAAGTCCAGATGGGCAACTTTTAGGCCCCTGCTCACTATATTGCTTGCTCTCCACCTTCTGGTCACTCATTATCTTTAAACCTGGCTTGGGATTTGATTGTTTCCAACAGAGGGTTCCTTCCAAGAGAGCACTGCCCTTTACAGTCGAACCTCCATTTACGTAACCCTCTGGTTCTGTAAACTTTGGGATGCGTGCGCAGCATACCTGGAAGTATTTTACCAGGTTTCGCCTCGCGTGCATGCACAGAAGTGGTCCTCAGGTTGCGGAAACCTCGGGATCCAACCAGACCTCCGGAACGGATCCCGTCTGCAACCAGAGGTACCACTGTATTAGCATTCTAGCCTAGCCTATACACTCACTGTGCTTTCACAATGAGCAAATTGCAGGTACTTCACTACATCTATAAATTGTATTTCTGGAAAGCAGAGATAGAATCTATCATCAGGTGTACCACGATCAGCAATTGAAAGCTACTTCCCCCTTTTTGTACCAGATCTCTGCCACTTTCCAATCTGACGGTCTTGTTCCAAGGGCCTGGCCTGGAACAGGTCTGCTAGCATCCAGCTCCTCTCTGATATACCTCCTTTGATTCCTCAGTACCTGTACAGTCCCAGCTATGATATTTTCCATCACTTTCCTATCACTCCCTTCTTGGAGTGCCTACTTTGTTTCACCTACCTGGTACTCAGTTTCTGGCCTTGCTTCAACCTGTGTGCCAACAACCATCATAAGCTTTTCTGACATCGGCTTTCTGTAATAAATGCCTTAACGGTTATTATCAACCATCTGGTTTTAGATGCAGCAGGGCCTCCAGAAAAAGAACCCGAGCCCCCTCCAGCTGACAAACCTGCTGAGGCAACACAACAGGAAGAGGCACAGCTGGTCAAGGAGAAAGAAGAGACAGCCACGTGAGTAACAATCCTAAGAAACTGGTAGTTGCCATTCATAATAAATCACTGGCGCTAACAATATGCAAAGATGTGAGGATCAGGCCATGCAGCTCCACAAACAAGGATTCGCTAGAACTGATTCCCAGAAGAAATGACAGCATGTGCTAAACATTCTGAGGATAATGGATATATTTTAACCCTTTGCTTATTTTTGTGGGGGGGGGTTGCCATTAAAAAAGGAAGTATCACAAGATCACTGTTGGTTTAGTCATTTGAGAAAGGGCTGTCCGTGAACTATGTGATTAATTCTTGCAGAAATGAGGGTCTTGCTGCTTTTGTTCCTCTTGTTTCCCAGGGAATGCATTGCCTGTGAGCCGTTCTGCTTTGCAAAAACTAGGGGGACTGGTTGGGTCCTTTGCCAGGCCAGCACTACCATTAGGTCTTTGTCTTGCCATGTGATCAACCTGTGCCACATGGTGGGCATTCTACATTGAGAAGTTTATAATATATCTGTATAGTCCCAGTAACAGAGACAAAATATGCAACCCACTACTAGCGTAGTTTTTCACCAGATTCATTGGTTCATCTTGGGCAGTGCAATGAAGATGTCATAAGCAGCAAGCACAGTCATTTCCATCTACAGCAGGGATGGGAAACGTGTGAATAATAATAATAATAATAATAATAATAATAATAATAATAATAATAATAATAATATATTATTTATACCCTGCCCATCTGGCCGGGTTCCCCCAGCCACTCTGGGCGGCTTCCAACAAAACAGAAATTCTAAAATACAGAAATCCATCAAACATTAAAATACAGAAATCCATCACACATTAAAAGCTTCCCTAAACAGGACTGCCTTGAGATGCCTTCTAAAGGTCTGGTAATTGTGGCCCTCCAGATGTTTTGGGACAACAATTCCCTTCATCCCTGCCCATTGGTCATGGTGAGAATGATGGGAGTTAGTCCAACAACATCCAATGAGCCACAGGTTCCCCATCCCTGGTCTACAGCAGATTTCTTTGTCCAATAAAAGTGCCTTTCTGTGATATTTATTCTGTGAAAACAGAATGATGGAATAGATGAATGTTTAGTCTGATCTAGCAGGATTCTCCTTTATTCTCTTATAATGGTGTCCACCTGAGAGGAGCCAGAAGTGAGTTCTGGAGCCCGAAGTGAGTACTGTGTCCAATTCTGGGGACCACAATTTAAGAAGGATGTTGAGCAGCTGGAATGTGTGCAGAGGAGGGTGACCAAGATGATCAAGGGTCTGGAAACTAAGTCTTACAATGAGTGCTTGAAGGAGTTGGGTATGTTTAGCCTGGAAAAGAGGAGACATGATAGCCACCTTCAAATATCTTAAAGGCTGTCACATGGAAGAAGGAGCATGCCTGTTTTCTCCTGCTCTGGAGGGTAGGACTCAAACCAGTGGCTTCAAGTTATGAGAAAGGAGATTCCGACTAAACGTGTTTTTTTGGGGGGGGCCTTTCTGACAGTAAGAGCTGTTCGGCCGTGGGACAGACTCCCACGAGAGGTGGAAGACTCTCTTTGATTGAAGGTGTTTTTTTTAACAGAGGTTGGATGGCCATCTGTCATGTCTGCTTTAGCTGAGATTCCTGCATTGCAGGGGGTTGGACTAGATGACCCTTGGGTCCCTTCCAACTCTATGATTCTATGAGTTCTGGCTGGGGGGGAAAGCCCTGGTTGTACTCTATGCCAGTTATATGTACCTAGGTAAAGGTAAAGGGACCCCTGACCATCAGGTCCAGTCGTGACCGACTCTGGGGTTGCGCGCTCATCTCGCATTATTGGCCGAGGGAGCCGGCGTATAGCTTCCAGGTCATGTGGCCAGCATGACAAAGCCGCTTCTGGCAAATCAGAGCAGCACATGGAAACGCCGTTTACCTTCCCGCTGTAGTGGTTCCTATTTATCTACTTGCATTTTGACGTGCTTTCGAACTGCTAGGTTGGCAGGAGCTGGGACCAAGCAACGGGAGCTCACCCCGTCACAGGGATTCGAACCGCCGACCTTCTGATCAGCAAGCCCTAGGCTCAGTGGTTTAACCACAGCGCCACCTGGGTCCCGATATGTACCTAGGCTTAGTTATAAAAGATGGGTTTGGACCAGGGAGTTGCTTCATTTATATCCCACCTCTTTGCCTGGCATGATAGCAGGCCTCCAAGGTGGCTGCCAGTAAGCAAGTATACACAATGTGGTTGTTGTTTTTTTAAAGTCACTGCCAAATGAATGGAAGTTTGAGAGCGGATGGGTGGGTGATTTGAAAAGTCCGCTCTCCAGGCCTCAGATGCTGTTGTTGCTTCTGCTCCTGCTGCCACAAATCCAATAGCTACCCAAATGTGTTTTGGTTCCCTGCTTGCCATTCATAATGCATCACTTTCCAGAAGGTCCATTATGGAGAGATTTGCTCTTTTTTTCGTTTTCTAGTGTATCACCTCTGGATGGAGAAGCCAATTTGTTATCCTGTCAAATGACTCACTTAGCTTCTGACAGACAGGGTGCTCACCCCAGAATATTCCTCACAGTCCATTAGCAAGAGAAATTACCCATTTTGGGGGGCTTTCCATCTCAGTACTTTCTCATGTTTAAATATACAAAATACATTGTGATTGATATTAGCAATGGTAGAGAGGCATAGCCCCCGTTTGTCTGGCCACATCTAACTGTCATGTCTAAAAGCAGTGGGCATATATGAATGGCTGATGATGCCGAATAACTGAATGATGATCGAGCAGCATAAATCCTTTAATGCCAGCTTCCTAATGATTTGAATCAGGATTCACTTTTGAGTCTCGCCTGTCTATCAGTATGTTCTTCCTCATCTCTGCTTCTTCCTTTAATAACAGTGCAATGGCTATTCCGATTAGTAGCTTTGCAGGACAGTAATAATTTTGTCTTTGGCATCCTGCGTGTGATGAGATGAGGGTGTCATATATGGAATCTCTTCAGAGTAGGAACAGTAAGATCAGCATATCTATATATACAGGAATGTGAATCCTTAATAACAGGGGATCAAGAAAAATATAACCATCTCTATTGTAACGGTTTTCAAGATTGCTCTGAGGTTACAGCCCTATCTTGGGCACGTTCACTGACAAATGTTTAAGCTTTTGGGAAATAAATAAATAAGAGAAATGCACGTAAACATGGTGTAGAATTCCATCATTGGTGGGGGAGGAAACCCCTGTCATTTTGCTTGTTTCCTTGCTTAATTCAGGAAAACAAAGCCTTCACTTATTAATAATTTAATTTGATGATTCATTCACTTTTCCTGATATGAATTCATACTAGCACATAAGGAATAGAAAAATACAATACAAGCAAGCAAACATCGATAGATTCCAATGTTGAGCTACAAAACTCAGAGCTGACATTCTCATTTAACGACAATTGGTGTAGACTTATTGATTGTGGCCATCTGTGCAATGGGTCTTCTGCTACTTTATCTGTATGTTGTAAATATCTGAAGTGAAACGGCAAGAGAACTCAGATTTACAACTCACGAGTGTTGTTTTCTCTTTAATGCATGCAGAAAGTAGACCACAGAAGTGTTGTGGAGCAGAAATGCGGTTGGTTCTTTATTGTAAATAAATAATATTGTAAACCCAAATCCCCTTGTTGGGTAAATAAAGATGTTTGCAGACATCTATATTTATTTGGAATGTCCCCTTTATAGTATCGTTATACTTTATTATTGTTATTGTATTTATATCCTGTTCTTCCTCAAAGAAGTTCAGGATGGCACACAGAGTCCCCCAGAACCCATTTTACCCTTCCAATAACCCTGTGAGGCAGTGTAGGCTGAAAGAGGCTGTGTCTTGAGGTCACCCAGAAAATGTATGGATGCATAGAAGAAACTCAGAATTGATCAGCTAGGTAGGAACATGGAAACACGGGAAGCTGCATTGCATCGAGACAGACTATTGGCCCATTTAGCCCACTGCTGTCTACACTGACCATAGCTGCCAAGTCTCCCGTTTTTCACGGGAAACCCCCGTATTTTAAACCATTTCCCGCTAGCAGCCCAGATTCGGAAAAATCCCGTAAATCCCCCGGATTTCCTACCTGTGGGAGGCTCAATTTTGGGCCCTGGCGCCACCCGATTTCCGGTGCCCAGACATGGGTAGCGCGGCACCGGAAGTCGCTTCTATGCATGTCCGGACATGCGTGGAAGCGACTGCCGGTGCCGCACCACTGCTGATCCCGCATTTTTCAGTGGGAGACTTGGCAGCTATGACACTGACTGACAGCAGCTCTCAAGGTTTCAGACAGGGGTTATTCCTATCCCTACCTGGAGATGTCAGGTGTTGAACTTGGGACCGTTTGCATGTAAAGCAGAGTCCTCACTACTGAGCGAAAAAACCCGCCCCGCCCCCGCAATGAAGCACATAAATAGCCTATTAAAATAAGTTCCTTGTCTCTGCTACACAGTGAATATAGAAAAAAGTCAGACAGAGACCCGTCGCTGTCCTCGAACCATTGTCCTCCTGTATTTCCCCTGTGTTTCTTCTGTCTTTTCTCAGTCTGACCTTTTCCCTCTCTTTTTTTAGAAGAACAGAGAATTGCTACAATCTCTGCCTGTATTGACAGCCATGCTGCTGCTCTTCCATCTTTCTAAAATGTCAGGATTTCGTGGGCAGCTCGGCACACTTTTTTCAACAAACTTAAAATGCCAGCCTCCCCGCTCCTCTCCCCTGCCCTCGCACACAAACACACTGAATCCAGATTTACCTACTTCAGGAAAATATCCCTTTAAGTCAGAGCAATGAAAACCTGTTGGCAGCAACCCATTTGCGCTATCTGGATGACTTCCTTAACCCCTATCTGGGAGCACCCTTTACGGGCAATTCCACTTGCAGTAGAAGCAATGATATATATCCCTAGGAGCTGCCTGTGTGTATATACGTGTGAGAAGTGTGGACCATGGATCACACAGGCAACCAGCAGGCCATAATACATACATGGTGGGCAGCACGCAGCTCACACCTTTCAAGGGTCCCCATTTTCCAGAAGCCATCCCAGTTTCTGATTTGATCCCAGAATGCCCTGCTTTTCCTTAAAAATGTAAAGGGACCCCTGACCATTAGGTCCAGTCGTGACCGACTCTGGGGTTGTGCGCTCATCTCGCATTATTGGCCGAGGGAGCCGGCGTATAGCTTCCAGGTCATGTGGCCAGCATGACTAAGCCGCTTCTGGCAAACCAGAGCAGCACATGGAAACGCCGTTTACCTTCCCGCTATAGCGGTTCCTATTTATCTACTTGCATTTTGATGTGCTTTCGAACTGCTAGGTTGGCAGGAGCTGGGACCGAGGAACGGGAGCTCACCCTGTCACAGGGATTCGAACCGCCGACCTTCTAATCAGCAAGCCCTAGGCTCAGTGGTTTAGTCCACAGCGCCACCTGGGCTTTTCCTTAGGATGTCCTTATTTCCATTGGAGATATGTTGGAGATTATGTTAGGATGTCCCTGTATTCATTGGAGGGTATGGAGTTATGCGACCCCCGAGCCAAGGAGATAAGTAACTATATAACCTTTAGAAGACATTGGAAGATCGCCCTGTATAGGGACTTTTTTAAAGTTCAATGTTTTATCGTGCTTTTATATATGTTGGAAGCTGCCCAAAGTGTCTGGGCCAACCCAGTCAGATGTGTGGGGCATAAATATTATTATTAGTATTAGTATTATTATATAGGACGTCCCTAGTTTCATTGGACACCATGCCAAGTTGGTGGTCTAACTACTTTAGCGAACAACGCTGAAGGCAAATACATCATAGATAAGGAACAATGGCAGTTATTTTGGGATAGGAGCCATTAGTCCAGGCATCCCCAAACTTCGGCCCTCCAGATGTTTTGGGCTACAATTCCCATCTTCCCCGACCACTGGTCCTGTTAGCTAGGGATCATGGGAGTTGTAGGCCAAAACATCTGGAGGGCCGCAGTTTGGGGATGCCTGCATTAGTCCACTAATGCATTAGTCCATTGCTGTCCACTATCGAAATATGCTGAAAGCAGAGTAGGAGGAGGAGATAGTTTTTGAATCTGTTTCAAAGTATACAAAGCATGGGAGAGGAAGAAAGTCACCACATCAGTGAGGTAATTTTAAAATCCATCTGCGGGATTAGCTAGAGTGATGGCATAGCCAGCTATTACCTCAGCAAGGAAGAGGTTGAACAGCCTACACAAGCTGACCATATGTCCTGACTTATTCAATCACAGAGGAATTATATAGCATAAATGGAACAGGCATAAAAACTTTACATGCATCATTACTTCTCTTTTTCAGCTGTGTACTGTCTCTTATTAACACAGCCTTTGGCCCGAGAGCTTTCAAATTCCACAATTGGTGGACATTTTTTATTTTTTTGGTAATGTTCATTTCTTCATGGAAAAAAATAGTATTTGTCTTTACGGAGTTACACCCTTAACGAGATAGAGGATTTCAGATTCTTCACCCCACACAGATTTTCTGTATATCTGAGCCAAAATTAGTATCACCCATGCAAGCCAAATTACCAAGTGAAGAGGTGAGAGAATTTGGGGGGGGCAGTCTTGAAAATGTTAAACCTTCAGTATTCCACAATTTTTCATATTACAGGAATCAGGGTTTTTGGATGCTTTTTTATTTCCTTTTTTCCAAAACAACAACAACAACATTTCAGGTCATCATATTTTTTAAATACATAGGGCATAGATAAAATTATAATAACAACCAACTCTTTTCAGCCCAGAACCCTACAATTTGGTTTAAGATTTTTTGTCTGGAAGCTGCCGTTATCTCTCTTTGAATTATTAGGACCTTCCAAGCATGTGAAGCAATAAGCTGCCTCTACTAATTATTCCTGAAAGGCTCATTAAAGGTGTTTCAGACTGAACAAGGTTAATCATCCATTAATAGAAAAAAAACCATGTGACATAGCTCCTCTGGATTTCTGTTAAATAAAAGTTTAATTGATTGGGTATATGTTCTTCACACTTTCTCATACCTTGTTCATGTCACAAAACTAGTAATTAAAATAAAATATTATTCAGAGTTTAATTGGATACCTGAGTTGCAGAAGTGTATGCATTGCATAGCCATGGAGTTGCTTTCATTCCTTAGCTCTATAATGAAGATTAAAAGATTCTCAATCTGTTGTGACAGCCTAACTAAGACAACCAGGAAGAAAATCTCCATGACAAACCTTTTGGTGCAGCAGAAGAAATATCTGGCTGAATACATGCATTCAGCGGACTTGAACTATGGCTAAAAGCTGGCAGAGTCCATTCAATAGTCTTGTGGCACCTTAAAGACTATCACACTTAATTTATTTGTGGCATATGCTTTCATAGTCACACACTTTGTCTGGTGTGTGAAGCAATTGATCACCTAAATTAATAATAATAATAATAATAATAATAATTTATTTATAGCCCGTCCATCTGGCTGGGTCTCCCCAGCCACTTTGGGCAGCTCCCAACAGAATATTAAAAAACACGATAAAACATCAAACATTTAAAACTTCCCTAAACAGGGCTGCCTTCAGGTCTCTTCTAAAAGTCAGATAGTTGTTTATTTCCTTGACATCTGATGGGAGGGCGTACCACAGGGCAGGCGCCACCACCGAGAAGGCCCTCTGCCTGGTTCCCTGTAACCTCACTTCTCGGAATGAGGGAACCGCCAGAAGACCCTTGGAGCTGGACCTCAGCGTCTGGGCAGAACGATGGGGGTGAATAGTAGGTAGGTATAAATTCCAAAAGACAAGCAGACAGATGGGTTCTTCCCCCTGCCCTCCAAAAAGCAGGTCAAAGAGCTAAACAATGGAACTGATAGCAGCTGTTCTGCATTTCTGTGCAATTACTACAAGATTAAATCAAATCATACTCATACATCATTCACTCCACTCAGGCACGCAAGAAGCGCCAGAGTTGAAGAACACATCCTAGTCAGGCAAAAACCATACCGTCCGACTTTTTCAGACCCATGCTCCCGAGAAAGTCATAGGACCCACACCTTGCTCTCACTCCCCAAAGAGCACTTTTTCAGGGGGCAAGAGCGCAGCGTGAGAGCATGCAAGATCACAGCACCCAAAATGGCCTCCGTGATCTCACGTGAAAAAACGAGGTGTCCTGTTTTCCCAGGGCACTTGGCAGGTATGCAAAAACATGTAAGGACGATGCAGAGCTGGTGAGGGGTGTGGCTTTGGAAAAGTCCTGAAGCCCTGCTAGAGAGGCTTGGGGGTGTCACATTAAGGCCCCCATGCCTGATCAACTGTGTCTTGGCCACCCATGTCCAATACTGTATTATTACTTCTTATGTGCTATGTAGTAAATAGCAGTATTGGCTTAAGGGCAGTTTTGATCAAGAAAGCAGTGTGGAAGGAAGAAAGGGTTTGCTTCTCTGTAGATATTAATGGTATATGCATCTGATGAAAGGGGGTGTGATGCTGCTACACCCCTTATACCACAATCAGTTTGTTCAGATTTAAAAAGCACTGCCAGACTCTGTTGTTTGGGGCAACTGACCGAGTCTCAGGAATGTATGAGTCTCAGGAATGTATACCTGATACTATATTTGGATAATGCTCGTCTCCTGCCTGTACTTTTTCCCACAAGGCACCAGGTGTCTCAAACCTGGAACTCTAGCAGTAGAACCCAGTCATCTTGTTCTACTTGTTCAGCTTGCTAGTGGAAGGACCGTCTAACCTCATCTCTGCTGCTCTGTGGCATCACCACCACAGATGAATGAGAGGTGGCTGTGCTACTGTTAGCATAGCAGGGATCAGCTGACACAAGGGGCTGATAGGCTTCCACCTGGTTCTATGAAACTGCTGTCTTTGCTCATCCAACCACCTGCCCTGTCTCTAACCTCTTTGAGTTAATGGACAATCTGTGATCAGAGCTTGAAGGATGTGGCTCACCAGCAACTTCATAAACCTTCTAGGTTTCCCACCAACCTGTTTGCCAAAAAGAGGGGAGCAAGACAACCATAATACATGGCTGAAGTGCTGCATTCATCTTGGTGGTCACAAGTTGTACAGACCTGTATTAGGAGACTCCTATTGATTTAGACAATGGCTTGGAAATAATGTGAAGATCTAAATGGTGATGTATAGTCTGATTTAGCATGCCTGCAATCTACTTATGCTCAAGAGTATCTATGATGTTGTTTAGGCTCATAATCGGAGCGACTAAACCAGCAATTAATTATGCTATTAATCACTGTGCTTGCATTAATTATAGCTCAGAGGAATTGCCTGGTAAAATGAAAGTCACATCCATCTAAATTCAGCCTACCTGCTGGAGCATGAAACAAGTTTCAAGATACCATATTAATTTTGTGATGCTTCAAAAAGGGAGGGAGAGAGAAAGGAAAAATGAACATGCTACCACCACTTTGTGGGCCTGTATTCAAACAAACTATAGGGATGTTCACATACATGCTCTAAGTGTGGATGGGGGAAGCGGCAGAGGAAGAGGAGTGTGGGGGGAGCGCACCGCCCCCGGCAGCGCGATCCCAGTGGGGTGGGTGTGCCATCGCGGCTGCCCCCAGCCTGCGTGGGGTGCCACGCCCCCAGGCCGCATGCCACGGCACTGTGGGCAGTGCGCCACACCCCCGGAATGTGCGCCAGCCCCGCCCCCTTGGGGCTGGGGCTTGCATGTGTCCCCTGTTCATCACCCACACTTTGAGCATTCAGACAAACTCCTGAACACACCTTTTGTCTCACTACCATCTGGATCCATCCTAGTGCAAATACTTCCAGCCTTATTCCACAAGTATACAGAGAGTACTCACATTGGTTCTATGATGTAGCTCAAGGTGGCATTCATAGTGTCCCCAGATAGTATTACATGCAGGCATTGCTCACAGCCATATTTGATACAGTTTCTATACCCTCTGTTTCCATTTAGCACTGTGTTCTGGAACCCATTAATTTGTTCTCCAAAGTACTCCCCTCTTCCTACTTTATAATAATAATAATAATAATAATTTATTATTTATACCCCGCCCATCTGGCCGGGTTCCCCCAGTTTGAAAAGTTTGTTCACACTCTGGTTCAACCTGCAAACTCAGACTGTTCAGAGTTCAAGTCTTAAGGCAGAAACCCGGATTCGCCACTTTTTTCTCAAGATATATAATTAAAAGACACTTCTAATACTTCTGCTTTTGGATTGTCTACTTTAGTGGATAGGGACGCGGGTGGCACTGTGGGTTAAACCACAGAGCCTAGGGCTTGTCGATCAGAAGGTTGGCGGTTCGAATCCCCATGACGGGGTGAGCTCCCAGTGCTTGGTCCCTGCTCCAGCCAACCTAGCAGTTCGAAAGCACGTCAAAGTGCAAGTAGATAAATAGGTGCCGCTACAGTGGGAAGGTAAACGGCATTTCTGTGTGCTGCTCTGGTTCACCAGAAGTGGCTTTGTCATGCTGGCCACATGACCTGGAAGCTGTACGCCGGCTCCCTTGGCCAATAATGCGAGATGAGCGCCGCAACCCCAGAGTCGGTCACATCTGGACCTAATGGTCAGGGTCCCTTTACCTTTACCTTTACTTCGGTGGATATAGTAAGACATGATGCCTGACAAGTGTAGGAAAGATGTACAATGCTCAACCTCCTTTATAATCACTAGCAGGGACTTCCCCAAAGACCGCCGTAAACAAGCAGAGATATAAGGGATCAGGATGTGCTTTAGCTGTCCTGGACCTAAGTCATCAAAAGCCTTGTAAATTAATACAAGAACATTGAAACTGGCCCAGCAGTGTAAACATGCATTTCTAAGTTTTGTTCACGAGCTGCTCCCCACACAAGGTGCACATCATTTTGCTTAGTGCCAGAAGATGCTAACACGTGCATCTTATTAGGAGATGACAAAAGAAGGGAGAGATAGGCAATGGAAAGACACAGAAGTGCGAGAGTAGAGGTCAGTAACCCAATAAGCATGGGATGATGTAACTATACACATGTATAGAATAACATTACCATCATCCTTCCCCGGCCTGGCCGAGACTGAGAAACCTTTTCTGCCAAATAGTGACAGAGTTTATGTTATGAACTGCACGCCCGAGCTAAAACTGGTTGAGCCCAGAAATCTCACATTTCTTTTGGAAGGATTATGGATTAGAGAAAAAATATTACACAAATGTACGTTATTGCGATACACTCATCCTGATCCATGACTCATTAAGGAGGCCCTTTGGCATTCAATATTGGATAGCCTCAATTTATTACAAATCAACAATCAAAACGGAAAATATGATGTTTGTTTACACTTGAACAACAGCCAGAAAATCCATCATGATATACTGCCTTAATGAGAATACGATTCCTTCACTTTGAGAAAAGGAAGGGGGAAGTGGACACACCATTTTAGACTCGCAGTTCTCAAAATGTGAGTCAGGAGTGACTGTTCTTACTAAGCCTGCTGCCCCCCCCCAATTGTGTCCTCGGAGCCCATTAGTGTGATTCAAGAGACCTGCTACTGTGCCCCAAGAGAGTAATTATACTGTGCCCCAAGAGAGTAATTATTTAAATAAATGAAGGTACTTAGAAACATACAAATTCATAACAAAAAATAAATTTTCCAAATGCCATATTGCAAGGAAATAAAATCCTATTTGGAAATAAAATCAGCATTGCCAGCTCTTGAAATAAAAAAATTCTGGTACATGGCTGGGGTCAGGTATTTGGTCTCCAGAGCAAGTCTAGGAGGGAGTGGATCCAAAGGGGAGAGCTTACCATTTTAGGTGTTACTTCTCCTATAATGTACAGAATACTAGGGAAATGCTGAAGGGAATAAATAGTTTAGCGGCAGGGATGGCTTTTCTCCTTGTTTTCTCAGCAGCAGGCCTGAAAGCAAACAAACAGGACCACCCCAGCTGACAGTCCTAAAGGAAGTCCTATTGGATGTCAATAGGGCTCACATCCAACTAAAAATGGCAATGTTCGGGCTGCCAACTTCAGTGCCTTTGGATCAGGATAGAAATGTGTACAAAAGGTTAATGTTTCCCATTTAAACTTTGTTAATTAAGTCATTAGTCTTATATAATTGTTTCATTAAACCATATAATTAATAACTGCATCTTTTAGGAGCAGGAGCTTCAGGCAAGTCGCATGACTCGCCCATCGGTAACACCGTGCTAGGAAGTACACATAGACTCAGCTTATCCATGGCACAAAGGGCAGAGAAGCCAGCTTGTTGTCCTGCTATTTCAATATAAAAGAAAGACAAGGAAAATAATGAGGAAAGAAAACAGTAATTAAACTCTTTTCTGTCAAGCTCATTAGTTAAGGGGTAGATTAAGAGGAAACTCATCAATAATTCCCCGATCACATTGTACAGGAACCAGTAAAAGAGACAAAAGCTATAACGATGCTTTTAAGTAATATTGCAAGGACCTTTGATGGGAAGAACTTGTTTGTGAGTAAGCATTACGGACGAAACCTGGCACAGGGAAGGGCATTGCTACAGCACAATATTGCACTTTTTTATTTGGCTTCCCACTGACTACTGAAAACCCTAACCTAAGCCAGCCAGCAGAAGTTACCCCTGTTCCCAACTCTGATCAGAAGGAATTTGACTTATATACCACCCTTTTTGGCATCTGGGTTCTGCTGGGTCATGTGACCAAGCTGAAAGGGGTTTGTAATACCTGTAGATCTCTCCTTACCTTGACCCAGCTACTCCCCAGAATGCCCCTTTTTTGGATTGAGCACCCACTTAGACAGGGAAGGGCAAGTGTAACCATACATGGAAGCCCAAGATCCATCAAATCCAAGCTCTCTCATCCAGGCAGGTCTTGGGTTTGGATTATGTGGTTAGTGTGGAAGGAGCTCAAGATCTATTCTGCATCTTCTGAAGATGTAGGTGAGAGAGAGGAAGGTTGAATGTTTTCCCCTTCTGGAAATTTGTGGGCGGGAAGATGTGCATTCTGTAGGCGTTATGGGCAGCACTCCCCCCCCCACTTAAAACATGTTTAGGGGTACTCTCATTTTGACTCAAGAAAATCACCATTTTATAGTTCAAATTGGGAAAAACAAATACAGTAAATTGACAAAAGTACAAAGATTCACAAATTGTTTAGGGGTATGTATACCCCTGCGTCCCCCCCAGAAAAAAAGCACTGGTTATGGGCATCTTTCCCCTTCAGACAAGACCCATAAAAGCAAGTAGAGAAATAGCCAGGTAAACAATTATCTGCATAAGCTTTGGGAAGGACAATCTGGTAGAGAAGACTAAGCCTGGTGCCCTTCCATAGCTTTCATGTAATAATGAACACAGTCACCTTTAGTTCAACATTTATGGTAGGGAAGTATATATTTTCCTAAGAATTTCAAACGCCAGAATAGCATTTATTCCCCAGCTGATCTCTCAAACTCTTTTACTCCTTTTTGAGTTTGGTTCTGTGGACCCTAGAGATTTTCTATTCTAAATATTTAGTTACTCATCCAAACTAACGCCAATCTATCATGTGTTTATGAATCCACCCATTTTCACATTACGTGTATTTTCTGTCTTCTCTTAAAACTACATTAACATGCTTTACAAATATTTAAATTAAACACAGGCTGCCTTTCACAGCTGAGTCTCAGCCCTGTTTTGCAGTTGCCCCGGTGGAATTCCTTTCACATCATTAGAGAATGGGGGTTAGGAAGAGGTGCAGCTTCAGTGCAAGCTGAGCACAAACTCATATATCCAGTCAATCTGAATATTCCATATAACTCTGAAGTCAGTTTCACAGAGAAAGGATTGGTTTTTTTGGTGTTTTCTTTTACAGAAGGGTTGTGTTTCTCCTCATCCAAGACACACCCCTAACAATCATGGTAGTGCCAGAACTGGACTATCAAACCAGCACCTCTCAGTTATGGGAAAAGTTAAGCTTATGTGTTTATTTGTGAAAGAGGGGTGTGTGTGTGTGTGTGCGTGCATGCGTGCGTGTGCGTGTGTGCAAGCACACACATTTCCTCCTCTCCAACCTGTCTCTTTTACACATCAGGCCAATTGTTGTGGACACAGAAGGGTCAAGGTGAATTGTGTGGTAGGGTGGGAGGCAAACATTTTCATCATATGCGAAATAAATACAGTAGAATAAATATCTGAAATAAATACAGTAGAGAGGTACTGATTCTCTAACTGCAAAGACCACCAGGGTTCTTCTAACTCTGCCCTGGGAGACCTGCTCCCACCCCACCTCCCACTCTAAATGTCAGCTCTCCACTCACCATAGTATTGTTTCCTGAGTCCTAAGACTGTTCTACAAGTTGTTGGCTACCTTTGCAGATTAAAGTTGTGCATTACGCCAATCTTAATTCCGTGCTGCACATTCCTGGATCCAAATTCATCCCTTTACCTTGCCTCCTCTCAGTTGCTCCAGGTACTTGCCTCCATTTCCATCTCACTTAACGCTCGTTCACACAATCCACTGTACACAGGTACAAGCCGTCTCTACACAGGTAAAAATAGCTGTGTGAAATAGATTACACATGTAGTTTTATACAGTTTATTTATTGTGCACACAGGTACACAAGACGGTGTGCTTGTTTGTTTGGCTTTAAAAAAATTAATCAAAATTAACATTTAACGCTCAACATGAAACATTGATGGCACACTACCAGCCCTTCCACTGACACATGAAGAAGGGGTGAAAAGAATAAATAAGCAGGAGGGGGAAATGGGGCAGCTGGACAGGGGTGGGAAGAGCTATCTGTACATTAAAAGCATATGTAGATGTCATGAATAGTTCCATATAAAGTCATATTTGGAAGAGACAATGCTCAAATGGGAACAATTGTTCATATATGTCATAAACAGTCCACCAAACAGCTGCGAAATCCTCAGTGTTCTGTGTTTCAACTTAATAATTTCAAGTGGTGGGCGAGCTTTTCCAGAATAGCAATGTAGACACTTGTACACTTGTTGAATGTTTAGTTACAGAGTCAGGAAGGGAGATGAAATATACTCAGAGTCGAGAGTGAATTTCATGCTCTTTATTCAGCTCATAGTCATCAAGGAGAAGAAGAGAAGAATGGCCCTTTTCCCAAAACCATCTGCTTATATACATTATTTACACAATATGGCTTGCATGATTGGCTACTTCAGGGCTACACCTGTGGGCCAACCAGTTTGTGGATTGACTTCTGCCAGCAGCCTGATTGGCTGCTCCTGCAGGCCAATCAGTTTGTGGATTGACTTCTGCCAGCAGCCTGATTGGCTGCTTCTGCAGGCCAATCAGGTTGCGGATTCACTTCCACCTAGAGTTGGATTGGGTGGCTCCTGCAGACCAATCAGACTGCTGATTCTGGATCCTATTGTTCTATGATTCAGCTCAGTACATAACAAGAGAAAAGCAGTGAAAGTTTAGGAGTGGGGCTGTCTGATCATAGCTGGAATGGGCTCCTTTTACTATTAAAAGCAAGGCATGCACAGAAACACACAATCTGTGCCTTATATGTGAACAGGATGAGCATGTGAATGATATCCCCCACCATCACATCAAATGTGGCCCCAAAGTTGCAAAGACTGGAATTTTCCAGCATCTGGTAGGCCACAATATATGGATGTTGTGCATGCCAGACCCACCGGACCACTGGTGGGTCAAGACAATGGCTCCACTACTCAAGACTGAGTTGGGGTGAAGTTCATCTGTCTTATTATTACTTGCCTTTAACTGTTTTTACTTTTCAAAGCACTGTTCTTCTTCTCTCTCTTCCCACATAAACAGGACAGAGGATAAGCGACCAGGAACCCCCATAAATGAATATGCTCAAACTCAGCTGCAAGAAATCATCAAGCAGATGCGAGAAAGGACAGCCACATATAAAGAAAAACTGAGTGACCCAGTTATCTCCTCTCCTGAGCCCAGTCCAACAGCAAGTAAGTTCATTTGTATAGTTGCAAACTTTCAGAACGTATTTTGTATAATCAACCTTCTACCTATATCTGTATTTGATTGTATTTTGTTCCTTTGCTATGGCTTGTGGCTGATGCAAATAAAGATTTTATCCGGGGTCCCCAAACTAAGGCCCGGGGGCCGGATACGGCCCAATCACCTTCTAAATCCGGCCCACGGACTGTCTGGGAATCAGCATGTTTTTACATGAGTAAAATGTGTCCTTTTATTTAAAATGCATCTCTGGGTTATTTGTGGGGCATAGGAATTCGTTCATATTTTTTTCCAAAATATAGTCCGGCCACCCACAAGGTCTGAGGGACAGTGGACCGGCCCCCTGCTGAAAAGGTTTGCTGACCCCTGTAATTATCTCTCTAAGTTCGTGGAAACAAACTGCAGCCTTGCCAACACTTCCACTTGTCCTTTGCCTAGAAGGCACAGGTCTGAGTGGTTTTTTCCTTTGCCCCATCACTTTCCCCTGGAAAACCTGATCTTTAGTGCTAAAGTGGAACAAACAGCAATCTGCAGAAAATTCAATTCCCATTTGTTCCGATTCAGTGTCAAAGATTGTGTTTCCCCGTGGGAAAGCAGTGGGGCAAAAGGAAAGGTGGATAAGCCCTGTACCACACCTACATGTGCTTGAATTATTCTTGAATGTAATAAACTGGCACTGTCATTCAAATCATGACACTGGTTTATGCTTCCTAAGCTGTATGGGTCAGCCCTAGACAGTGTGTGAACCAGGAAACCAAACATTAAGTCCAGAAACCCATGTTTTGAAAACTAACCAGTGCTTGACACCTGCTCTGTTTTTGCAACTCCAAGAAGAAATCAAAAACTGGAGATTCCTGAGTGAGTAAATTACACAACATTTGGGGCTTAAACATTATCTTCCAATTTTATTTTTAAGAGATACTGACATTGGCTGTAATACAGTAAGCCACAGCAAGATACACATCTCACCTGAAATCAATTAACCACTGTATTTAACAACTGTCAGAAGAAATCTGTATTTCTTACTAAGCACAATAGACAGAAGGAAGTGTATAGTTGGCACATTCTGCAGTTCATTGAGACTGCTGTCTGCTCTTAAGCTGAATGCAATAAACTGGACAAATGCAGTGGGGTGACTGAGATAACAGAAGCTTATCCATTTCCTTATGCTTGCCAAGAAAAGTAGAAATCAGAGAGATGAAATATCGATATTTCAGCTTTTTGTTCCTGCAACAGTACTCTTACACACTTTTTTTCTTCCCTAGATTTGGCAGTAGCAGACCGTGTGGTGGGGCAGCAGCATTTGCCTAATCACCAGTCAGTAGAGGGGGAAGCAGCAGCAAGGTTAGCACAGTGCAAATGCGCCAGCAGGTGCACTAGATGGTACTATTGGTGCACTTGCATTGTGTGAACCTCCCCGTTGTCATCCCCCCCACACCTCCTAGTAAGCAGCAGCCATGCATCATGCTGCCTCACTTGATTTCTGTCTCTCTTCCTTTCAGGGACACCTACAGCAGAAATTAAGATACCTTGTGTTTATTAAGTTAATAGAGCAGGAGGGAGTCTACCTTGCTGGCCTGGCCCCACCCCCAATATGAACCAACTCCATCCCTTGGACCTCTGCACATTTGACAAAGGTCTTAAGGGGGAGCCTAGACATCTACAATTCACATGATGAGTTTAATGCCCAATTCATTTGATGCTTTTCCTGGGGGCGAGGGGTGCTGGCTTATTTTCATCAACATGTTTTGAATCAGCACACAATAGCCAATCATGTGATTAGGTCTGGCATACTCTTCACACCCCGATTAACAATCAGATGCCAAATGTTTTGTAACTTTTTATATCCAGAGCTGGTCTTACCATAAATGAACACAAAGCCGTTGATTTGAAGAATGAATTCCAGGAGGGAACCTACTTTCTAGCCTCATGTCTTATTCAAACTGGCAACCCTGTACAGAATGCAGTGCTATTTTTTTTCTAGGAAAAGAGGTGCCAGAACTCACCATGAACTCTTCCCTTTTTCTCTTATAATGGCAATGGTGCCCACCTGAGAGGTGCCGGAACTGAGTTCTGGCTGAAAAGAAGCTATGGCTGAATGTATGGTTATCATGCATCTTGCTGAAAGGAAATGATTAAAAAATACATTTAAATGCATTTCATCTTTCACACCTAGGACTCATATCATCATGGTGTAGGGAGATGTACAGGGAAAGATTAACACTAATAACTATGTTAGTTTTAATCCTCACCCCGCCAAACACGTTCCAGAGGCAGAGTGGATTTTGTTGTTCACAGAGTGCATTTTCCTAGTGCAGACCCTCAAAGTGTCCCTGTTTCCCAGGGATGTCCCTGATTTAGAGAAGCTATCCCAGTTTCTGACTTGATCCCAGAATGTCCCACTTTTCCTTAGGAAGTCCCTATTTTCATTGGAGAGATATTGGAGGGTATAGATTTATCCGCCCGCCCCCGAGCTATCTGAAGGGAAGTTCTGTTCTGTATAGGGAAGGTTTTTTTCCCTTCATGTTTAATGTTTTATTACGTTTTTTATATATGTTGGAAGGTGCCCAGAGTGACTGGGGAAACCTAGTAAGATGTGTGGGGTATAAATAGTAGAAATATCAATATGGAATGGGACCTCCCTATTTTCATCGGAGAAATGTTGGAGGGTATTCTAGTATATAACTCTCTGTAGCTTCAGATATCTTTGTGCATTTGAGAAACTTGTGTGCAATGCTGCCTCTTTGGAAACTTCTCTAGCACCCAAAAAGACAGTGCCACCCCCTCCACCAAAAGAGGAGAAAAAGGAGGAGAAAAAAGAGGAGAAAAAGGAAGAGGAGAAGAAGCCAGAAGAAGCAAAACCAGAGGAGCATTACTGTGATATGCTGTGCTGCAAATTCAAGAGGCCGCCCATGAAAGAATACTTGAGGAAAATGAAGCTACCAGAAAGTATAGATGCATACACAGGTAAGCTGAATGCCTTCTTACAGGAAAGAGGTGCTGGCAGCTGTAAATACGATAAAATTACTGGTAAAGGTACCCCTGACCGTTAGGTCTAGTCACGGACGACTCCGAGGTTGCGGCGCTCATCTCACTCTATAGGCCAAGGGAGCTGGCGTTTGTCTGCAGACAGCTTCTGGGTCATGTGGCCAGGATAACTAAGCTGCTTCTGGCGAACCGGAGCAGTGCATGGAAACGCCATTTACCTTCCCGCCGGAGCAATACCTATTTATCTACTTGCACTTTGATGTGCTTTAGAACTGCTAGGTTGGCAGGAGCAGGGACCGAGTAACGGGAGCTCACCCCATCACGGGGTTTTGAACCGCCGACCTTCAGATCGGCAAGCCCAAGGCTCTGTGGTGTAGACCACAGCGCCACCCGCGTCCTAAAATTACTGGTAGCTCATACTAATTATAAAGGCCTCTGTTGACATAAGTTAGGGTTGCCATATTTCAAGAAGTAAAAAATCCTGACACGAAAGTTGTTGAGCTTTTTTGAGGGGGAATCACCCAAAAGCATGGGCAAAGAGTGACACTGAAACACTCACTTCCTCGTTCTGTTGGCAAAAACCTGGACATTTTTCCAATTTTTCAAAATTCACCCCAGCCCGGAAGCAGATTTCTCCACTTCAATCCTGTGCATGTCAGGCAAATTCCAGATGTATGGCAACCCTGCAGAAATATTACTGTTCTGTTACACAGACAAGTAGGCGGGTTGGCACTAGTCATTTATTGTTTTCACTGGTGAAATTAAGAATCTGCCTTGCCAATTCAATCCAAAAGCCCAGCCCAGTTCATCTCAATTTTTTCAGCCTTGGACTTACCTTTAGCTAACCTGAAACTTGTGACCCACTACTAATTTGAGGACCTTCTACAAGAAACTGGCCTGCTCAGTCAATGTTTGGTACACAGCTTAGCTTACGTGTTGGCGTAATATGTGGTTGGGTTTTTGAGTTGTAATTAAACTTGATATATCATTGGGCATTTTATTTATATATTGAAGGCGATGTATTCTCATGCTGAGAAGAGGATGAGTAATTTTCAGGGTTTTTTTCTAGACCGTCGCTATATAGGATGGCTGTTTTTGGTTACCGTTGCTTATAACTGGAACTGCTGGTTCATCCCACTGCGATTAGTATTCCCGTTTCAGACACCAAACAACATGATATACTGGATTGTAATAGACATCTTATGTGATATCTGCTACGTCTGTGATCTGCTGATATTTCAACCCCGAGTACAATTCGTGAGAGGTGGAGATATAATAGTAAGTAAAGGTGGGCAGGGAGGTAACACACAGAAGAATCACACAATAAGTAGACCCCGTAGTGTAGCAGGTAATGTTGGATTTTGACCAGAGGGCCCCATGTTCAAATCCCCACTCAGCCATGAGCATGGGCCTCTCTAGTCTAAATTCATGTGACTATTCCTATAATACCTGACCATACAGTGGTACCTCAGGTTAAGTACTTAATTGGTTCCGGAAGTCCGTACTTAACCTGAAGTGTACTCAACCTGAAGCGAACTTTCCCATTGAAAGTAATGGAAAGTGGATTAATCCGTTCCAGACTATGGAAAACACCCCCTAAAACAGCAATTTAACACAAATTTTACTGTCTAACGAGGCCATTGATCCATAAAATGAAGGCAATAATCAATGTACTGTACTATAAAATAAATAAGAAGCATTGTAGATGAAAAAAACTAACATTTACAGTTGTACCTCGGGTTAAGTACTTAATTGGTTCCGGGGTGCCATTCGCACCCCAAAAAGTACTTAACCCGAGCGGCGATAGTGCTTGAGCGCAAATTGCCGATGGAATGCTTCTGCGCATGTGCGAAGCGTGCAGAACACTTTTGCGCATGCGCACGCAGCGGAACCTGGAAGAAAACACTTCTGGGTTCGCGGAGTATTTAACCTGAAAGTACTCAACCTGAAGTGTACTTAACCCGAGGTATGACTGTATGTCATACTGGATGTGACAGGTGAGTTAGCAACAATGTCTGGAGGCCCATGAGTTCCTCCATCTGTGCAGTAGAACACATGAGTCTTTAATAGTATGCATTTTTTTTAAAAAAGATATATATGTTGCAGCAGATGATTTTCAAATCTATGTGATATAGAGTTTGAGAACTACTTTTAAAAATGCAATTTTTCCTGCTTTCTTGATGCATCTTTCTTTTCCAGTTTTTACTATGGAAAAGTAGTTCAGCTAGCTGAACAGGGAGATATCTAGTTACCATAAAAGACTGTATGATAAGAATTAAGGAAAATAGAGGGATTAACTTTTATCCATTTTTTATGCAGAGGAATTATTTTCCTTTGATTTGATTTATTACATTTCTACGCCACTTTTCATTCAACTGAATCACCAAGCGGCTTGCAAACAATAAATAACATAATAGAACATCACAAATATGACATAAATCATATTGAATAATTAACAAAACACAATCAATAAAACACTATTAACAAAGCAACTAGAAAAATAAGCTAAACAGCACAATTTCAACAAAAGGCATATTATAGGTTCCACAAAGTACTACAGCATTCGTAATCTATAAACCAATATTTAAAAAAACAAACTAAGCACTGAAGAATTCATACACACACTCTCCCCACCCCCCTTGACTCATACATAACCTTCCACTATGTTCAGTTCATTAAACAGCACATAAACATAATACCTGTGGAAGAAGGTGGAGCAAGCCAGGTGGAAAAAACCATTGCCTGGTGGCCAGCGCAAAGTCTTTGTCATCACTAATAAGGATGAGATAAGAATAATGCTCAGGTGTACAGTTCTGATTAAACACAATGGGAAAGGCTGTAGCTTAGAGGTAGAGCTCCTGCTTTGCATGCAGAAGGTCCCAGTTTCAATCCCTGATCAACATCCCATACCCTTTTAAAATGTGGCTCTTTTGGGGGGGGTGTATTATTGGGTTATTGCTTTTATTTTAATTTCATATACTGTGATATTTTTATGTGAACCGCCTGAGACCTAGGGTGGTATATAAATTAAATAAATAAATCATCATCATCATCATCATCTCAAGGTAGGGCTGGGAAGAAAGCCTGTCTGAAACCTAGGAGTGCTGCTGCCAATCAATGTAGACCATAGTGGGTTAGATAAACCAATAGTGTATCCTAAGGAACAAGGCCCACCTACCCACAGACAGTAATTTAAAAATAAACATCTAATCATTCTTAATATATGCACTGTTGACAGTTCTAATGCTAATGAGAGCACGTTCATCCAGCTTCGTGTATGTGTATTTTACAGCCTATGAACCCATATCCCTAATCTGACTGCTCTGAGATTTTTATTCTAACAATACCTCCCTCTATCCTTCCTCTATATCTCTAATTATTTTCAAAAATGATATTTAAAGAAAGACTGGAGATTTCCCTGATGCAGAATCATGAAATCTTAATCACCCCTAAATATTCCACAAGGGGTGTCTACCTACCTAGAATCATAGAATCATAGAGTTGGAAGAGACCACAAGGGCCATCCAGTCCAACCCCCCGCCAAGCAGGAAACACCATCAAAGCTTTCTTGACATATGGCATTCTTGACCTACCTGCACAGGCTTCTTCTCAGTCTTGTTTCCTAATGCATATTGTTTATTTGAAAGAAATAACCAAGTGTTAATCTCCATGTTTGCTTGGATTTTCTAAGCCATTTGCTCAGTCCCAAACAAAGTTGCAAAAAAGGAAACTGTTCCTTGGAATGAGGTTATCTCCCTACAAACATACAAATCCCGATCCAACCTAATATCCCAGGGTTTGGTGTCAATGCACATGACCCCTTGCTCAAGCTCAGCAAAACAAGATTGTGTCAGAGATTGCTTGAGACCCCAATATAGGCTGCCTTGAGTTCCAGAGGATATACAGTACATTAAATTTTAAAAGTTAGCTGTAACTAAATCCAAATCCAATTGAATGAGTCGGCTGTGCCTAACTGAAGTCTCATTGCTTTCAGTAAAGCTTAGGCTAGTTACAACTCACATTAGCTGGATAGCCAAGGATAAGGTTTTGGATGCATGCATGAAAACTTGCCTAAAACAAAGGCTTGTACTTTGAGACCTCAGTCCACAAGTGCTAATGGATTTAAGCTAATCATGTCTAACTTATAGGGTTGCCAGACTCAATAGAGGACAGGACTTCTGTGCCTTTAATTGCCCTGCTCTCTTTTGAGTCTGGAAACCTTAGAGAGAAACCAGCAGACCCTTTGTTTAATTTCCAAGCAAAGGGTCTGCTGGTTTCTCTTTAAGGTTTCCAGACTCAAAAGAGAGCAGGGCAATTAAAGGCACAGAAGTCCTGTCCTCTATTGAACTGGCAACCCTACTAACTTAGTCAGATGCCATCCTGAAATGGTTCTTTGTTTTTATACTGAGCTTTACCTAACTGCATGTTTTTCTGTTTCTAATTATAGTCAGATAAAGTAGAAATGAAGAAATACTACCGGAGCACATTAAAATTTCGGGTAAGTAAATAAGGCACGCTTGCTAAGGGAATAAAGCAGTTATTCTAATTACAGTATATATCCGCTTGGACATGGCTATTCTACAGCTTCCCTCTCCCCACCAAGGTAGTCTTCAAGGTGGAAATCAGGCAGAAAATCAGTAGTGATGTACATTTCAGATGTTGAAATTGAAATTGATACCTGATCAAAAACTTATGGTCCCATCCCATTAGATAATGGGTCCCATTGCAATCTATGGTCCCATCCCAAAGGGTGGTGAACCTTTGGCCCTTCGGACATTGCTGAACTGGAACACTCACCAGCCCCAATGAGCATGACCAATAGCCAGGGCTGGTGGGAACTGTAGCCCCAGGCCCCTCACCCTTGCATTAAAGAAATGAGAGGTTTGCCTTAGGCCTTTTCTTTGATGGAGCATCAAAGATTCAGCTCCTGATTCTCCTATTGCAGCCACCCTTGGAAACCCATCTTTGCCTACTTTCTGATGGGCCTGTTGGCGATGTATCGTATTTGAGCAGCACTTGAAGTCCTTTCTACATTACTGCATTCATTAAATCATCTTGTGAATGAAAACTATAATGTGGAAAGAAGCCTCGAGAGATTTGGCATTGAGAAGGAATCCTCTCTTAGCTCAGATGAGCCATGCCCATCTTGAAATCTGGAATAGATATTTGAAACTCACAATATTTCAAGGCAAAATTTGTCTGCTAAGGACCAAAGAAATGTGAGGTGGACAGGAACACAATATGGTCTGCTGCTACACTTGCCCTGAAATGGAATATACTGACTTTTGCTTGACCTTTGTCAATATTTTAATACCACTTATTCGGTTTTTGATTACATATGCAGTTCTGAACTTTCCTTGAAATCTCCCAAAGATGGACATTTCACTTTAGCACCTTGTTCAATCTCTTGCCAACAACCTAGATGATGAATCCAGTCAGTAACTAGGGATCCATTGGCTAAATCCAGCCTTACAATACCATCATCTGGGCTCAGTTCATTTATATACTGCATGCATTTTCTGGAGTGCTCAAAGTGGTTCAGAGAAAAGAAGAAGGTAACAACAATTTTCTGCATATAGAAAATGTGTTCCATGTACTAGAAAGGTAGAACCTGATCATTCCATTACAGTTTTTAACTACATGAGAATTAATTTAACATTGTAACTGAACTTTTTTCTTCAACAGCTTGATTTGTTTTCCGTAATACCGTTTGACGTCTTGTACGTTGTATTTGGATTTCATGCAATATTTAGAGCAAACAAGGTGCTGAAGGTAAGAGGAGATTATCTACTGTTACCCCCAGTCCAGGGACATGGAACCCTACTTGTAAATACATACTGTTGCTCATTCGCAGTGGTCAGGGGAGATTTCCGAATATACACGGCACAGGATGGTATCAAACGTCTTCCAGCTGCACAACACAAATTGGTTATTTTGAAGTCCTTTGGGTCATTCCAATTCTAAATAAGTGGTTTTTGAGCTGAAAAACATGTCGTTCCGAATGTCAGCCAGGTTCCCAGAAGGCATTATATGAACAAACACTGATAACAGAACTTACCTTTCCATATTTATATACCACCAAATGAGTAATTTAAGACATTTTCATTCTAACATAGCAAGAAAGATTCGTGTGAGGAGCTGACGTGGATGCTCACCCACTCAATCCATCTATAAACACTGCAAAATGGATTGTTGTACAGTACTGTTAGTCTGTATGAAGCTAATGATGGATCCATCCCTCCTTCAGATCGTTCAGTCTCTTGCTTGGGAAACAAAGACAGGGAACACAACTCTCTCTGATATTGTTTAGAATATTGATTGTTAGTCTGTGTACTGTTGTTTTACTATTTTCTATAGCTTTTATTGTATGAGCCACTCTCGAAGGGCAACATAGAAAGCCATCATCATCGTTATCTGATGAAGGCAACATACACACAGTCACACCTGATGATTTCAGTTTTTTAGCTATAGCAGCCCACCCCAACTCCGTGTTCCCCTGATATTTTGGACTACAACTCCCATCAGCCCTGACCCAAGGTGACTAATGGTCAGGAATGATGGGTGTTGTAGTCCCAAATATCTGGAAGGCACCAGGTTGCGGAAGGCAGAGCTACAGGTACTGTGGGCTCACAGCATCTGTTTGCATAGTTCTTCATACAATTCCAGATCCTCCATCCTCCATGAATTAATCACATTTGTGTCCTGCCTTTCTTCGAAGGAGCTCAAGGCAGGAACATATATGTCCCATCTCCCCACCACCACCACCAGATATTTTCTCCTTGCATCAACCCGGCACTATTGATTAGGCTGGGAGACAGTGAGCAGCTCAAGGTCACCCACTGAGCTTCACAGCTAATGGGCTTTGAACCTGGATTTCCTCTGCCCTAGTCTGAGCATAACTGGATGGAGTTAGTAGTTCACACATTGAGGATGCAATCCTTGTGTGGGAGTAAGTCACACTGAGAAGAGTAGGACTTACTTCTGAGCAAGCATGCATAAGATTGCCTTGTACATCTGTAAAATTGTTACAAAATGCTGTTTTTAAAAAAGCCCAACCTTTGAGCATGTGAAAAACTTGGATGAAGGGCAATTACTGTTTCCTTCGGATGGGTACCATTTCTAGAAACACATCTTTCTCTTTTTTTCTGGCTCCCATGTCAGTTTATCTAAATTGACTTCAAATTAATGATCTAAACAAGCCCGCTTCATTTGTAAAATCTAGAAAGGTAATTATCCAGACTGCCACCTCTCTTTCAAAAAGCCAGCCATATAGAAGAAAGGAAATAATAAATGGGGAGCACCAAAAGAATGTACTCTATCTATGAGAAAGAAACTTCGGTTGACTAGGTAAAATATCACTGTCATCATAATTCATCAAGACCACTGATCTGCTAAATGGAAAAGTATCCTCCATAGCCAAGCTCCTGGAAAAAGTGATATTTAAAATGTCAAGTTGTTTCTAGTTTTTGCTAGTTTAGCAGTATGATCATTTTTAAACCAAAATTTTAAGATTGCCAGAAATGGGCAGTTTTATGTTGCAAAATCCATGTGAGATTATATAATTACCATATACAGTTGCGTTTCCTCTCTTGATTTGCATTCAGCATATGACGTTCTTTGAATTCAATGACCGACTGGAGGCGATCATGGAAAGAGCATACATTTACAGGTATGTGCTAGATATGCTCCGGTATCACGTTGTAGAGTGTCGACATATTTCAGCATTTTCAGTCTCTCCTATTGGATGGCACAGCTTTTTTTACAGCCTCAGATTCCGTCTGTAAAATGGGGACATAAAATGGGGATTTTCCACAGGCATAACTTGGCAGGGTCCTGTGAGGGTGCTGGAGCCAGGCCTGTGTTGTTAACTGCTTAGAGGAAGGCTAGGATCTAAATGAACAGAAAATGTTAACGTCCAAGGCACAGGTTCCTGGTGTGATGCAACAGTGCCTGCATTTGTGAGCAACAGCTAGCAAACATTGTTTCATGAACACAGTTGTACCTTTCTATAAATATTACTAGCTGATTGAATAAGCAAGCCACAGGGTCCTATGGGAAGCATACTTTACTAGTGCCCCTGTACCTGTTATTAATGCCAGTGATTCATTTGGCAATTGCAGAAGGGGAAGAGAGTTGAGCACCACCTGATTTTTCCACTCTGTCAATTCTGGCCATAGTTGTAAGTCACAGCAGGTGTTAGTAATGCTATTGATCAAAACCCAGGTCTCCAAAAGGAAAACAGGCACAGGAATGTGTGTCCCGTAGGAATGACATCAACTGTTGTTTATGTTTTTACAGGGTCGTTCGAACTACTGGGTACCTGCTGTTTATCTTGCATGTAAATGCATGCCTGTATTACTGGGGTTCAGCCTACGAAGGACTTGGCAGCACTAAATGGGTATACGATGGCAAAGGAAACATGTAAGTTCCTTGCCCTGCGTGGCGTTTCCCCAGTCTGCCCACCTTCCCATCTTGCTTGCAAGCAAAACCTTCAGAACTTGCTTGCACTGCTAACTTTTTAGTAGCATTGCTGCTGATTAGAAGTAATGAACAATGCTAATTATATGGAAGGCAGGTGTAGTGAGTGATTAGTTTACGGTTTTGGGTTTTTATGGGTTTATGAGTCAGCTCTAATCACTAACTTAATTAAACATTTAGAAAGCACAAGGGTCGTAAATTAAACTTACCGATTAGGTGTGAGCAGAAGAAGCATTACATACGTAAGAAAACAGCTACTTGGAAAGTTCAATGGAGTACAATTAAAACACATGCTATGCAAACCTTCCGATTGCAACCGGACATTTTGCTCCTTTAAGAGGCTTCACGGGGTCATGTTCTGTCATTTCCTCAAAGGATACATGTAAACATGTTGGAAAGAGAGAAACTCTCCAGTGGGAGATGACACTGCGCAGTGCAGCTGGGGAAGAGGTGCCAAGTCAATAGCTATCAATTCAACAAAAGAAAAATATGGAACGAAGTAGGGGAGGCAACAGCAGGCAGTATATATAAGACATGCAATGCATGCAGAAATGTAGTGAGTGCAGCTTTTGCAGACATGATGGCAATGCAGACATGATGGCAATGTAGGAGGAAAATATGAATCCAGGTGATCCTGGTGTGGGGTGTAAATGGCAAAAGAATTGGCTGGGTACCTAGATTTAAAACGTGGGGCTCTCTGGCATGTTAGGTACTGGCGGGGCTCTTTAGAGTTTGTGGTGGAGGAAGGGGCGAGGAGAGTGACCCAGGAGAGGGGGTCAGTGATTTATGGAGTTTGGTGCTACCTGCAAGGCAGGAGCCAGGGCAAGAGGAGGATGGGGACTCTATCATGTTCAAAGTAGCTGAGCGTTAAAATAATCTGATACAGAACACCTTTCCCCCTCAGACATGTCTGGTTACGCTTTGTGTTAGATTAACTGAAAGTCATCACTCCTGTTAGCACGGGATGCCAACCATGGAGAGGCTGTATCACTCATTTAAATTTCCCAATGAAACAGCAGGCTCACTATTTGCAGCTATAGGGTTCCTCATTGATCCTCTTGCCTGCCACTTGCTTTAAAGGGTAGACCACCTGATATGTTGTTCAAGTGTCTTGCACAGCAAGCAAGGAGTGGTGGCCAAAGGGACCAGGGAGACAAACAGGAGAATCTATGGCTCTTGAATATTCCACACAATTGAGCTTTAAAGGTATAGCATCAGTCCCTGGGTTACAACTGGCCAAGTCTTCCACCAAGGGCTGCAATGCTTTGTTGTTTATACTGGAAAATTACACCAGTGTGTTATTGCTAGGGACTGGATGATTAAATATCCTTACCAACCATATTAGCACTCAGCAATCCATTCTAAGTATGATTGTAAATGTGCAAGAACTCACACATATATCCTAGCCCTTTGGTGTGCTGTCAGTAGTCTTCTACTGGCCTGTAAATTGCAAATCGCAAATCATATTTGTCTGACTGTAACTTAGTGGTTATAATAACAAAGATTGATTGGTTATACTGGAGGGTTTGCTTGACCTGAAGCAGCCTGTCCAGGTGCCTAGTATAGCAATGGGTGACTCCATCAATTTTGGTTTATATCAGTTTCTCATTGTTGCAGCTCTCTGCATATCAGTTATCCACATTTCCACATCAGTTTGTGATTTAAAAACAAGGTACACATGAAAATTCACCAGCATTTTAGCACCAATTTCTCCTAATACAGACATTTTTACGTGTAATTTTCCTACTATTGACATTTTTGCGAAGCAATTTCCCCAAACAAAATGCATTTTCGAATGTTATTTTCACTAATATATGCATTTGTATGTACATTTTACCCTAGTATATGCCTTTTTGTATACATTACCTTTTTGGAGTAACTGCACTGAAAAAAATTGGAGAAGTGTAGCTTTTGACAGATGGCTGTGCTTTGGTTCTTGTATTGTTTTGGAATGGGTGAAGTAGGTAGGTTTGCATTTAAATGTGAACTGAATAAAAATTTTCTCCCATCCCTACTAGTAGACAACAGCCTTGTGGTTGTCACCCTAGCAACAATGCATTGAAACACCTGGTGTTGCCAGATTGAAGTGTTACGGAGCAGAAAGACCAAACACCACACATTTTCTGACTGTTAAAATGAGAGCCACGTAGCCAATCTGCTGCTGTCTCGAGAATGAACTTTTTAGAACGAGAATTATTTCCTTTGGAATTCAATAGAGTGATCAATAATCTCCCCTGATGTGTTCAGGAACAGCTTTATATGTCTGACACATTTCAAGTGAGAAAATCTGAAGATATGACCGCCAGAGGGTCCAACATACTTTCCATTATTATTGAGTCATGAAACGACAGGCAATGTGCTCACTCTGCTTGTACAGAAATAACCTTCCATGGTCTGATTTTGAGAGACACTATAATTGGGGAGGTGGGGTGGTAAACCAAGAAGCACTGATTTTACATGGCTCACTGTTTGCCCCCATTTCAAAAAATCTCTACAACACAACACAACAATGAAGCCAACACAACTGTGAAGACTGTGTCTCTACAGACACCATCAGTACTTAATAATGACACACACACACAGGCTTCTTCAACCTCGGCCCTCCAGATGTTTTGAGACCACAATTCTTACCATCCCTGACCACTGGTCCTGCTAGCTAGGGATCATGGGAGTTGAAGGCCAAAAACATATGGAGGGCCGAGGTTGAGGAAGCTCGTGTGTGTGTGTGGGTGTGTGTGTGTGTGTGTGTGTGTGTGTATACCTACCTACTTAGCTAGCTTGTGGGGAACCTGTGACCCTCAAGAACAGGCATCCCCAAACTGCGGCCCTCCAGATGTTTTGGCCTACATCTCCCATGATCCCTAGCTAAGAGGACCAGTGGTCAGGGATGATGGGAATTGTAGTCCAAAACATCTGGAGGGCCGAAGTTTGGGGGTGCCTGCTCTAGAAGTTGTTGAACTACAACTCCCATCATCCCTTACCATTGTCCATGCTAGCTGGAATGAATAGGAGTTGGGATCCAGCAACATCTGGAAGACCACAGGATTCCCATCCTTGTTCTACATAAAACCATGAAGCAATACATTTTTTTTTAGTTCATTAATTATCAGGACCAG
Source organism: Zootoca vivipara (assembly GCF_963506605.1). Taxonomy (NCBI): domain Eukaryota; kingdom Metazoa; phylum Chordata; class Lepidosauria; order Squamata; family Lacertidae; genus Zootoca; species Zootoca vivipara. The sequence continues at coordinate 27,238,802 of NC_083283.1, forward strand.
TTGCAGTGAGGAGGTGGAGGGAGGACATATTTCCTGATTCTGAAATTCAGAATAATACAGAATAGTATTTCTGCATTGGAAACCTATGTAGAAAAATAATGATATCAAAAATTGTATTCTATCTACAGGTATCTAAGGTGTTACTATTGGGCAGTTCGCACTTTAATCACTATCGGTGGGCTTCCAGAACCAGTAACCATGTTTGAAATCATCTTTCAACTTCTGAATTTCTTCTCAGGGGTCTTCGTATTTTCCAGCTTGATTGGTCAGGTAAGCAAAGGCATTAGTGGTTAAACTGACCCTTGAGTTTAAGAGGTTTCCAACAATCTGTGTAATTAACATTTATTCTTCACATCAAAATATGAGTTTTTACTAGAGAGAGACAGGTACAAAGTTGTCTAGTATCTGAAGAAGTGCGCATGCATACGAAAGCTCATACCAATGACAAACTTAGTTGGTCTCTAAGGTGCTACTGGAAGGAATTTTTAGATATTCACCTGTATAGATCTCCCCCTCAGTGAAGTCTGTTGAAAAGATAGACTTCTAGAACCACAAATGGCAAAATTCTATGGTATGCTCTGAATGTTGATGTTCAAATATAATAACATAAGATACTTACAGAAGCAGTATTTATATGCCCTTGTTTTTCTGGGTGAATCACTCAGGGCTCCTTGGGAATTGTATATGAGGCTCCCATATATAAAGCCCACTAGAAATTGCTCTTCATGGTCTCAAGCAGAGGTCCCTCCCAGCCCTTGTACCCAGCAGCTGGTATGGCACACTGGCATGTGTGTTGGACTAGGACCTAGCTCAGCCATGAAACTCACTGACTGGCCTTGGGCTAGTCATGTCAAACCGACCTCACAGTTGTTGTGAGGATAAAATGTGGAGGAAGAGAACCATGTACACACTCCCTGGCATGGGAAGATATTGCATCACTGGCTCCTCTGCATAACCTGGAGCTTCTGACATTACTGAAGCAAAGGTGGAAAGTATGTACACCAGAAGCTCCCAGATCATCTCAGAACACGCCATCCAACATGCCCTTTTGGCTTGGACTCTTTATAAAGACTTGAGGAATGAGGTTATCACCCCTCTTTTATTGTCCATTCTGGATTGCCCAGCCACTGCCACAGTGTCCTTTCTCTTGGCAGATCAAGATGAGCAGGAGACAGCAAAGGTTGCAAGGTTTTTAGCTGGGGCAATTAGAATAAGATCCACTATTTGACTATTGATTCAAAACCTAAAATGTATTTTATACAATTGACTTTTTATTATTTTTTGTATATCGTATTGCTGTTTTATTGCTATGGCCAATGGCTGACACAAATAAAGATTCATTCATTCACCATCCAACACACATTCTATGGTGGTTTTCCATATAGATATACCAGGGAGAAAATCCTGTTTAACTTCCAGAAAACTCACTGATGCTCTGTAATGTGACCAAAACATTTAGGAAGGGTTGACACCATTCTTCTCATAGTAATATCTGATATGAGTTTCATGATGCCAAAAGAAAGAAAATGTATTGTTGAAGATGGTTTTAATGCTGTTATTGACTTAGATGACCCATAACAAATTTGTGAAACTCTTGATTTCCTCATTGTCCTCACCTTTACTGCTTATTATCTTGTTGGGGGCCAAAATTGTCTTGGCCTTTTTGAATCATGTTATTTTAAAATCAACATTTTAGAAAAATCACTCCAACCCAGCTCCCAATCTCTTTATTGGGGAAAAGGGAAGTAAATATTATCCTGGAGTAATAAAAAAAACAGTCAGGTCTGGTTTGTCCTCTACAAAGGCTAATTTGTTGTTTATCCAATGGGTCTTTCTACAAATTAGCTTAGTTGCTGAGTTGATTGCTATCGAGAGTCAGGAAACAGCTTGTCAGCATTTCAATCAGTGCACAAACTCCATTTGCAGTGCAATCCTATATATGTCTACTCTGAAGTAAATCCTATAGAATTCAGGTAAGTGGAAATGGGATTACAGTTTTAGACTCTGTCAATATGACTGCCAATTTCACTCTGTGCTTGGCAGCTAGTCTTATGTTTCACGACAGACGGCAAGCACAAAGGTATGATTCTGGAAGGTCTTGTTTATTTGGAGAGCTTACTAATTGGTCTTGTGTAATCAGGCAAATAAAATTTCAGGCCAATCCTCCTGTGCTTCTTTATAGTAGTATCATTCCAGAATAAAGTCAATGATTCTTAGGTGTCCAGGGGCTGACAGGAGAATGCAGGTCACCCACAGGTCAGGAAAAAGACATGAGACATGAAATGCAGTTAGCTTTTATTCACAAAAGTGAAAACACATCTGGGCTAGTATCCCCTAGTTGAAGACATTGCTGGCCCTCCCTTCCCTCTCTGGTCTGGCCCTTCCTTCCCTCTCTGGTCCCCTTAGTCTTGATTCCTCCCAAACATCTGTAGACCACAGCAACAGGGAGAGTTTCCTCTCTGGGCCTGTCTGGCCTGTTGCTCAGCAGTGTGAAGGACTTTTTGTGTTCTGAGTGTCAGTGGAGGAGGAGAGCCAGTAGGAATAGGACTATCAAGATGCTGAGTAGCAGAAGCAGCTTCTGCCTCTTCTCTGTCAGAGTCTGCGCTCACACTGAGATTCCCGACACCCGGTCCTGTCCTGGAATGGCTTCCTTCTTCTGCCCCCCCCCCTGTTCACTCAAACCTCCCACTTATAGCACCTCCCTGCTCATCCCTTCCGCAGACTGAACCTGTGTCCCCCCCACACACTGTTCTGGGTCTAAGTCTTCTTCCTCTGTGTTGTCCCTGAGCATAGCTGCCAAGTCTCCCGTATTCCCCAGGAAACCCCCGTTTTTCCAGCCGTTTCCCGCTGGCAGCCCGGATTTTTCTAAAAAAAAAACGTAAATCCCCCGGATTCTTACCGGCCCAGGGAGGCTCCTTCTGCGCATGTCTGGAGTCTCTGGACATGCGCAGAAGCGATTTCTGGCACTGCGGCCATTTTGGAAATGGGCAGAGCATGCGTAGAAGCGACTTCCAGTGCTGCTCTGCCCAGTTCCAAAACGGCCGCAGCACGACTTCCAGCGCTGCGGCCATTTTGGAAATGGGCAGAGCATGCGTAGAAGCAACTCCCGGTGCTGCTCTGCCCAGTTCCAAAATGGCCGCAGCGCGACTTCCGGTGCCGTGCTGCTGCCGATCCCAGATTTTTCAATCTGGGAGTTGGCACCTATGTCCCTGAGGGGCTCTTGGGCTGGTGGCACGCGCCACTCTTTCTCATCCAGTCCTTGACATCAGGGTGCTTCTAGTCTGTTATACTTTTTCTCATAAAAATATTTGGTTTGGATGTTGGCATATGCCCTTTTCACATCAGAGCGGACACTCAGAAGCCACCACAGAGGAAGACTGCAAAAAAATTAGTAACGACTAAATAGTGGTCTTGGGCAACAAATCAAACACTTCTTTACAAAACTGGGCTGAACAATTACATAGTATAGTATAAGTATATAAGGTTGTGCATCCTTCCTGACCACTATCACTATCACCCACTCTGTGGAATGCCCTCCCACCAGATGTCAAAGAGAAAAAACAACTACCAGACTTTTAGAGGACATCTGAAGGCAGCCCTGTTTAGGGAAGCTTTAAATGTTTAATAAATTATTGTATTTTAATACTTCTGTTGGAAGCCACCCAGAGTGGCTGGGGAAACCCAGCCAGATGGGTGGGGTATAAATAATATATTATTATTATTATTATTATTATTATTATTATTATTATTATTAACAAATCAGCTCATAACATACTGGAAGGTCAATAACATTAAGAGCCAACCTCAGCCAGTGAATCAAAACAAAACAATATAAATGCAGGAGATGTCATCTAAAAGTGACTAAAACGTCAACAGACTGTTATAATAGCCTTCTAACGATGCTGGTTGATATTTGCAGATGCGAGATGTAATTGGCGCAGCGACAGCAGGGCAGAACTACTACCGTGCCTGTATGGATAATACCGTATCTTACATGAACGTCAACACAATTCCAAGAATTGTTCAGAATCGTGTTCGAACTTGGTATGAGTATACGTGGGATTCGCAAGGAATGCTGGGTAAAATTCAGAATAATTCAAAAGAAACTTGCAGCCCACCCTCCCCACTTTCCTTTGGAATATCAATATAATTTAGTTTCTTTGAACTGGGAATCAGCAGTGGTTATTAGCTACTTGATTTCATTGAATCAACCCATCAAATAATTTTGTGCTTTATAAAAATATATTCTTTTAATGAATCCATATACTCAATTGAAACTGATCAGAAAGGCTGCCTAAACTTCGACAACACTTTTGCAAGCTTTTATCAAGTATTCCTGACAGCCCTTCCCTGCTAATCATTTTAGTTTTGTAGTTGTTTTTGCCTCCCCCTCACCTGTTCAGTAATCCTGCCTTGCAGATGAATCTGAATTACTGGAGCAGATGCCAGGGAAGATGCAGCTAGCCATTGCAATCGATGTGAACTTTGCCATTGTCAGTAAAGTTGACTTGTTCAAAGTAAGTGGCTTTCCATGTAATCTAACATCAGGATTGGAAAGATGTTTGCTTGCTTGCAGTAATCCAGATTGCAAAACAAACAAGCAAAACTATTCCAGTACTGTAAATTAAGTGCAATAGATAAAAGCAAAGTTACACAGTTGCTTTAATGCCAATGGTCCCCAACTAGGACCAAGTATGGTGGCCCTGTGAAGGCAGAAGCGCACGGGAGGGAGGTCCATGCAGTTACTAGTGGCTAATAGTGGGTGGGACTGAACCAGCCACCAGGAGCCACACAGGTTCATAAGCTTTGACAGAGCCATGAAGGATGCTTATACAAGTTGCTGCCTTAAAGGAGACAATTACCCAATGCTTCCAATTCAGGGTCTTTGCTGCATCCTAGCCATCCTAGTCTTTGTTCCCAACAGTGGCACAGCCAGACTGCTGTTGCTGTGTGATTACTGGGGTTGAATTTACAGTCACTTACAGATTCACAAGGATGGCTTCAGATTCTATACCTAAATGGCTGGAGCGAGTGTCATTGTATTGTATTGTATTGCACAGTGGTACCTCTACTTACGAATGACTTGACTTACGAATGTTTCTACTTATGAATGGAGCTCTGTCTGCCATCTTGGATGCTGTTTAGATAGGATTTTTTCTACTTAACGAATTTTTAGATTGGGTTGCTACGACTTACAATTTTTTCTCCCAACGCATTCCTATGGGATTCAACTTACAATTTTTTTCGACTTACGAATGTGCGTTCGGAACGCATTAAATTCGTAAGTAGAGGTACCACTGTATTGTATTGCATTGCATTATTATATTTTTATTTATACCCTGTCTTTCCCCCTGATGGGATTCAAGGCAGCTTACAGATAAAAACAAGAATCACTAAAAATGTAGAAAAAAAAGCAATAATTAAAAAACATTTATCACATGGAGCCACAATCCCCAAACAAGAATTCTCTGTTGGAACAGAACTAAATCATTAAATGGGTGAGCATAGGCATGCTGCCTGCAACCTAGCTAATCTTAGAATGAACTTCTACGATCCACAAATAAAGATTAGATTTAATCTTCTTTTTCTTCTTTTGTATTTTGACCTTCTGCCAGTTCTGCGTAACATTACCTGTATGCATTTCACATACAATATGATTCTGATTATTCCCCCCCCCCTTTTTTAAACAGGGATGTGATAACCAAATGATCTGTGACATGCTGCTGAGACTGAAATCCATTGTGTATTTACCTGGTGACTTTGTCTGCAAAAAGGTGATCTTGACAATTTATATTACAAATGCAAGAATAATGAGAGCATTAGAAAAAGGAGTTCAGCTATGGGTCAAGAATAAAATTTGAACAAAATTAATCTTGGGTGAATTACATTGCATGAAAACTAATTAGAGTGAAATTTGCAATAATAAGAATGTACTCTCAAATTTCAAACTTGGCCCAGACAATATGGATTTTATTACTTATATATATGTGGGGGGGTTGTTTCTTTTTTAAAAAATAGAGTAAGAGCAACTGGAATTTAAATATGAGTTATCTATTGGCATACATTATTAGACTTCATTATTTAACTGAAATGTTGCAGACACAAAACTAGATAAAAGTGTAAAGAGAGATGCCTGAGACTGAACTGTAAAATTCCGTGATTTGCCATCTGAAAAAAGAATCTGAGACACATACATGTTCTGCACTTTGCCAGTAACGATCAGTCTCGATATAGCCATGCTTGCTGTAATGACTAGACGATAAAGTACAGCAGTTTTCTAAGTGTGGGCCAAACTAATGCTATGTCTTCTGGGGAGAAGCCAGAAATCAGGATTAGGACTTCAGCATAAGCCTAAAACTTCATTTTAACCTTTTCCTCCTGCACGAAGGTGGTGATGAAAATTCCACTGCCCTGCCACATCTGGAAGATGTTGTCTGGCATTTAAATGAAGCTTGGTACCTACAGGAGCTTCCATCCTGGAGCAAATAGTAACTTTTGCAAGAGTAACTTTTTTTCAAGATCACAGCATGGTGGGAAAGGGTTAACGCCCCCCCTCCCCAAATACTGCAGTCTCAGTCTTGATTGCCTCCCTGCTCACTCTCTCACACACATACCGTAGCTACTATTTAAAGGAAATAAATCAAGCATGTTAAATTCTTACATGCATTTAATGTCACATCTACTTTGGCCCTGAAGTTGACAAGCGATTTAAATCTTTACCTATGTATGACTGAAGTTTTGTTCAAATCCAGATCTATTATTTTAAAAAAATAATGCTCGAAAACACTGGACCGCACTGACTATATAAATGATGGATACACCCCAGTTTTGTGCTACCCTTTCTTTTATAGTATACTAGATTACATTGATTGGAGTACATATATCATAAGCGCAGACATTTCAGTCCTGTTTGTCCAGGTATAATTGGCTTCATTTGGATGCTAATCAGCTCACAAATGAGCTGGTAAATATGCAAGAAACAGCAGATGCTTTGGTTGGTTGATTATTCTTGATTTTCTCTTTGAAATTATGCAAATGATCATTAGGAAAAATAATTAAAATGCTGATTTGCTTTGGAATGTGCAGTGTTTCATTTGTTTGGGCTCCTGTTGCTATGCTTGTCTCGGAGAATGGGAAAGGCAAGGTGAGATAGAGAGATACTTTGAACTAGAGCCACATCTAGGGATAGATTTTTCAACTCTGTGAAGGTTAAAATCATTCCCTATCCATGGACCAGCCCAAGGGATTTTGCTACCTGAATCAAAGGACGAGGAGGAATTTCCCCCTCAGTTCCTTGTACAGAAGCTAGACGATATGTCAGTCATGAGGGAAACAGACACACGTCACTAGGGCAGGCCTTCCACAAAGAGGGAACACCACTGAGAAGGCCCTGTCACAGGTCAGAGCCAACACAGGCAGCCCCCTGTGGCAGCACTGGGCCGCCACCAAGGCTCCACCGGCCAATTACAGGGTCTTTTAGGCACCATTCATTCTTTTAGGCACTTAGCGCTTTGTATGATAGTACTAAACTTAATTGGCAGCCAGTGCAGTGCTTTCAGAACTCCTGGTCTCATTGGGTTGCCCCACTTACCAGCCTAGCAGCTGCCTTCTACACTAGCTGTAACCTCCAAGCCGTCTTCTAGGTCATTTCCCCCCATTGTAGGAGGCCACCAGAGCATGGGCAACCGAGGCCAGGCTACCCTGGTCCAGAAATACCCATAGCTGGTGAATCAGCCTAAGCTGGGCATAAGCACGCCTAGCCACCAAAGCTACATGAGACTCTGGTGACACATAGGAGCCCAAACAGCAAACTTTTTCCTTCATGAGGAGTGCAAGCCTACCTAGAATAGTATCTCTCTCTCAGCCTAACTCATCTTGGCAAAGTCACTCGGAGGATAAAAATGGAGCAACCCCCATCTTGGCCACCCTGACCTCCTTGGAGGATGGAGGAGATATCTAATTATTCATCATTACTGTACCTACAATAGGAAAACCTTTCAAAACAGGGCATAGTGATTTTACCGCAGAGTTTAAGAAGCTGCTTCATTACTCCAGTGTTACAAAGTGGAGATTCAGTTTGTGGCAAGTTCACCAGCTGCGGAAATGGGCCGTTACTCTTTAAAGAATTATTCCTTCTGCAATTGCGTGTCATTATCATCACTGAGCTACCATTGACTGAGAATATTTCCTTCTGCGTGTTTGTACCTAGGGAGAAATTGGTAGAGAAATGTACATCATCAAACAAGGAGAGGTTCAAGTGCTTGGAGGTCCTGATGGCACCAAGGTCCTGGTCACCTTGAGAGCAGGAGCTGTATTTGGAGAGATCAGGTAATGTTTGTTTATTAAATTTGCATATCACCTTTCACCTGTAGATCTCGGGCGGTTCACCACATAAAAATACAAGATAAAAACAAAATAATAATTAAAAACAAGTACAAAAAAAGAAAACACCACAAACCAATAAACTCCCCTCCTCCCAGCACATTTGAAAGGCCTGGTTGAAGAGGAATGTTTTTGCCTTTGCTGTTCCATAGGGTTGACCAAATATATATCACCATAATAAATTATCCTAATAATGTCTCTTCTGTTAAACTACTCTGTAGAGCCCATGTGGTCTAGTAGTCAGTGTTGGACCAAGACCCCAGAGACCAGGATTCAAATCCCCACTCAGTCCTGAACCTCGCTGGGTCACCTCAAGCCAGTCACTCGCTCTCAGCCCAACCTACCTCACAGGGTTGTAGTGAGGATAAAATGGGGAGGAAGAGAAACCATGTGTGTCACCGTGAGCAACTTGGAGAAAAGGTGGGGTGTGAATGCAATAAGTAAATAAAATAATGACATACCCATGTGTCATCACAAATTGTTATTAGACAGAAGCAGCACCAATGTGTGTTTGAGAAAGTGTCTCCCATGGTAAGCAATAAGGTTGTCTCTCTAATTTGGGGTTATGTCATGCCACCTCCATGGTGGTCATTTTGCGACGGACACCACCACCACTCTCTCAAAATTCAAAATACTTATGCCCACTGGTCCAAAAAGGTTGGCTGAGAGACTGAACCCTCTGGAGAAGTTTAGATCAGGTGTCTGTGAGCTGCCTCTCTGCAGATTTAGCAGGAGCAGTTAGCCTTTTGTTAAATTACAATTGGCACATTTTCACTGCCACGAGGGGTGCTGTAAGCAGTGGATAAATTTAAACCTGGCCCGCTGCTGTTTTCCAAAAGCAGTTTAGAGCTGTCTGCAGAAGATTAACAATAGCAGGATGGCAGCTGAAACGGCACTAGCCTCCACTTTTATCGCATGCAGTGGCATTGATTTCAGCCGCCTGAAAACTATGCTAAATATTGTACTTATATATGGAGATAAGCCCTATACAGGTGTTCTGCTTCTTCTTCTTTTTTCCGTTTAAAATTCTGCTTCTGTGTTTGTCTGCTTCTCTAGCTGCAGCCATTCCTGGACAGGGATAGCCTGCCCACTGTAGTCTATGCATCAGTAAACTCCAAGCTAGGCTACTGCAATGTGCTCTATTTGGGGCTGCCCTTGGGCTTCGCTTGGAAGCTCCAGGTACGTTCAGATTGCAATGGCCAGACTGCAGGTGGGGGTATCTGGCTGAGAGCATGTGACAGCATTGTTGAAACATCACTGGCTGCCCAGTTAAAGGTTCTTGTATGAATCTGCAAAGCCCTGAACAATGTAGGTCCAAGGGTACCTTAGGGACCACCAAAATCTTTCCAATCCTAGCTCAATCACAGAGATCATCTCCAGGAGCTAGCGAGGCAAGGCTCATTTGACATAAGCACAAAACAGAGCCTTTTGTGTGAGCAGCAGTGTCTGGTGGAATGCTCTGTCAATACTCAGCAGGAACCTTCTGTTTCAACATTTAAATGCCTGCTGAAAACTTTTCTATGCCATTAGCATTACGCAGGCAATTAAGAAAATACTTTCCATAAGTTAGTTGATGGTCTCTGATGATATGTATAAAATGGTAAGCTGCTTTGATGTTTTAAATGATATGGTGTTAAATGTTTTTTATAAATGTTCTCTCTGTCCTTTCAGCCTATTAGCTGCAAGCGGGGGAAATCGGCGGACTGCAAATGTGGTGGCCCATGGATTTGCCAACCTCTTCATTCTTGACAAGAAGACCCTCAATGAAATCTTGGTGCACTACCCCGATTCTGAAAAGCTCCTGAGGAAGAAGGGAAAGTGAGTCTTCCCACAAATCTGTAGACCATTTGCTTTAAAATGCAGAACTGGAATCTCTTTTCCTCTCTTTGTGTGGAAGAGTATTTGCTTCATAGACATATTCTTGCTGGACATGGCTGCAAATGTTGGAGGAAGGATTACTTGGGACTAATAATGCCAGAAGATCAGGGACATTGCAAGTTATTTAAAAGACCCAGCAGACAGGCCCACGACACAAATTTCCACAAACATATGTAGCGCTTATGGACAAATTAAAGGCGGCAGGTGTTTAGGGTGTCACCAATAATGTACTCTGCACCATGTGCAGCAAGAAAAAACACACCAAATATTTTAAAAATAAAGGAAGGGGTGAATGGCAGGAGATCCAACACAAATGGCCAGGGATCTCCTGGGTCATCTTTTAACAATGCGCCTGCAGAAGCTACAGACCCAAACAAGTGAAAGCCAATATTGTGTGCCAATAGTACAGTTATCTATTATGATTTTTTATTTAATTCCATGTAATTCCATTACTTAGATGACCATATTTCTGATGTACGTATAAAGGAATGTGTTCTTTTAAAATGCAGCTTTACAGTAAAGAGAGATTACACTACTGTTGTAAGATTTTTCTGCTATTGACCTCTTGAGAATACATTAAGTGTTTATCTTTCAAAAGTTAACGTAACTCCTTTGAGTTCTAGCCTTCAGTAAGAAATGCAGACATATTATCAAAAGAACATTTGTCCATGCAGTTTCATTGGAGATCATGGGTAGCCAGCCAGTGACTACTCATCGTAATGGTTGTATACAACCACCAAGTTTAAAAGTTGTATGCTTTGAGTACCAGCTCATGAGGAGCAACAAGAAGAGACAACTGTTGCCTTCATGCACTTGCTTGTTGGCTACCTAAAAACATTTGGTTCACTACTATGATAAATGGGATGCTAGATTAAATAGAGTCTAACTCTAACCCTAAAAACCCTGATCCAGCAGGGATTTTAATGTTCATATGCCTACTGGTGGCTAGGACACTCACTCTTATCTATTTTTTGCCCTTGCCCAGAAGGCAATTACAGATCAGACCTAATCTGGAGTCTGCATTAATTTTTTTCATGTATCTTGCCGATACAAAATAAATCAGTTCAGCTTTTCCATATTATTTCCAGAATGGACTAATCCGTTTCTGCGAGGAATCGCTGGATTTCCTGGAATTTTTAAGCAGCCGATAGTATGCAGATTGGCGTGAGATGGCTGTTGCTTAGAACTGAAACTTAAAAGAAAGTCCCCCTGGGTGCATGGGTCTGTGCTTTTATACGTTGCAGCTCGATTGCCTTGGGTGGGAAGGCAAATCGGTACACAAACAAGGCAGAATTATTTAATCCCTAAAGAAACATGGGAGGAGGTGGATGGGAGGAGCGAATGGTATTCAAAGCCCTGAGCGCTTTGAAGGAAACAAAAGAAATACAAATAATGGAACTGGAAATTGGAGGTCAGGCGTCGCACAAGGCCCTCGTCTCCAATAAAACTGATGGACGAACTGTGTGTATTTTGCTGCCCGACTGGGAATCCAGGATCAGGAATATTAACAGGGATTGCAAAACTACTAAAAAGAGAGGTGGCTGTTTAAATACTATTTCACATGCTCTCTCTCTCTCTTTCTCCCCCTTCCCTCTCACTTTTCCTATGATCCAGAGTGCTCATAAAGAAGGCAGGCAAGCCTGTCGGGGCGCCAACAGCACCTGCCAAAGGCTTGTCCCTGTTAGCACAGAAAGTAGAACCACCCAAGATGTTCCAAGCGCTGCTGGGTGGAAAAGGTGGCGGCATGGCGGCTGTTATCAAGCTGAAGAGACAGATGGAGGAACAGGTACTCACAAATGCCGCAAGTGCAATGGGGAGCCTGGATTGTGGAAGAGATAAGCAGGGAGAATACCTACTCAGGGTGGGGTGGAGGTCAGGTTAGAGGAACTACCGGGAGCAAGGAATCTAGTCCTCATTAAACATCCAAGCACAAGGAGATGGCAGGCATTACCATGCCATCGCACTCGGAAATGTCTGAGAAGGCGCATATCCTCCCACCAGATTTATAAGTAGTGGGAAATTTGCTGAGCAGAGTCTTCAAAAGGGGATGCAAGTTTTATAAATCCATCCTGATGAAGGTAACAATGACGGTGTGTTTCAGTTCATCCCCATTAATGTAGCTATTTTCTTTCTGAAGCAGATAGCAGTGATCAGCACAGATGGAGAGATCCCCTTTCCTTCCGCCATATTCTCAAGGATCTTCCCAATTAGCTGAATTTAAATAAATAAATAAATAAATTCATAAGATTATTCGCAGTATGAAGAAAGTGAATTAGAGACAAACTGCTTCTTCCTCGTAATACTGGCATTTGGAACAGCACAATGAAGTTTATTGTCAGTAGATCCGGGGCGGACGGAAGAAAGCTGTACTTTATACATTAGTTGCGTGACAGGGCCCTGGGCCCCGTAGTTCCCTTATATAATAAACACACACGGACACAGATATTTTAGGTTAATGGGCTAAAATAGGTCACAACTTTATTGTGATTACAGATGTGAGCGGTTTGGTTTAGGCCAGGCATCCCCAAACTTTGGCCTACAATTCCCATCATCCCTGACCACTGGTCCTGTAAGCTAGGGATCATGGGAGTTGTAGGCCAAAACATCTGGAGGGCCGCAGTTTCGGCATGCCTGGTTTAGGCATTGGGTGAAACCAGAGTATATCCCGACTCCTGCCCGTCTGTAGGGAGTCACACTAAGGGTAAATCACCAGTGGGGGAGCTCTATGACATACGTCAAATCAGGGGGCCCCCAGTGCCCCTGAAGTGTCGTGGCATGGTCCTGGCCCACGACCAGGCTTTGGACAGGATCCAAACCCCCCGGATCCTTTTAACAGGATACCCTTATCGAGGAGGGGCTGGCGGAGGCAACAACCTCCCCTCCCATCACAAAGGCTAAGCCAGAGTGACCTGTTGGCACTGACATAAACAGGGAAATAAAGGGTGGGGAGCAAAGGAGAAGCGCTTGGTGCCGGCTTTCATTTCTAGCTTCATAAACCATGAAACGTGGATTGATTGTCTGAGCTGAGCCTGTCCAACAGGACTTCAACCAGAGTTTGTTTAATTTAATCATTTATAACCCAAGTTTAAGATACGGTAGTTCTTCCTAAGATAGCTTGTAACAAAACAATAATAAAATGCACGACCACAAGCACTAACCATTAAAAATAACATCAGTTAAAATATAGACATGTAAGCCTAATATCACTCACACAAAAAAGCCTAAGACAACACCTTTGCATTCTCATAGTGAGCCAAGGCCCATGGCTATTTTTTGCTGGGCAAGTTACCATTTGGCGACCTTTCTCCTCCAACTGCACTCAAAAATATTTTTCAGGATATGATCATGCCTGCTTTTTTCACATGGGAGGCATTTTTTTTTTGAAGAAATTTACCTCCGGAGAGTTTTGAGCTTGCTTATTTAGTATTTAAAATATTTAAATTTACAGTATTTCAAATATCTATATAGTATCGAAAGATCTCTCAAGGCAGTAACAGTAAAAAAATAAAAGTTTAAAAAATAAAAGTCCACTGAAAAAAACAAAACTACAAATTCCAGCTGAACATCTTCCTAATGCCTAGGTGAAAGTGCAAGGTTCTAAGCTGGTGTCTAAATGAAAAAAGGGCAGGCACATGTTGAATTCCAGAAGGGAGGGAGCTCAACAGTTGAGGTGCCATCAAAAAGAAGGCCCTGCCTTGCATCGCTGCATCATGACTGATGCAGAATCAATAATCTCAGTAGAACTGAGCTTCAAAGCTTCAAAGACAATGTCAAGCCACTCTGAAATGAATGTGGGTATCCCTTTAGCTGTGCTTGATGGATTGTACTCACCTACTAGGCAGAGAGGTCTTAGGTGTGATCTTAATTTCCTGTCAAGCATCCTTCTTTAACAACATTTAATTGTTTTTTGTTACAGGAGGAAAAAGAAAGGGAAGAACAAGAAAGGAAAGAGAAAGAAGAACGAGAAAAGGCGGCAAAGGAAAAGAGAAGTTAATATTTAACTGTTTTTGTTTCAGGAGGAAAAAGAAAGGGAAGAACAAGAAAGGAAAGGAAAGGAGGAACAAGCAAAGAAAGAAAAGGAAGAACAAGCAAGGAAAGAAAAGGAGGAAAAAGCAAGGAAAGAAAAGGAGGAACAAGCAAAGAAAGAAATGGAACGAAAGGCAGAAAGAGACAAAGAAGAAAAAGCCAAGCTTGAAACCAAACCTACAGAAATAAACCCAACACAGTCTCCAGAGGCCAAAGAGCCACAGATGCAAGTGGAACAGTCTGCCCATAAGGAAGAACCAGCTCCCAGCAGCCAGCCAACACCACCGCCTCCTCCTAAACCAAGTTTGCTCAGAGGAACCACTAACCAGTCCCTTATCATTACCATGACTCCTTCCAGCACCCCAGGAGAAGGAGATATTCTTACTGTTGAAGTCAAAGTGAGGGATCAAGCATAACTGGTGGATCCTCTTGCTGTGCATTGTACCCAGTTCTGTGCCGAGTGGGTGCCTAATTCAATTTTACAGAACTAAATCTGCTTATTTTTAGATACGTGTTTCTATTGAAATTTGTCAGTTCCCCCACCCTCTAAGTTTACATCTATACAGGTTCCTCACACCTATCTCAGTAAAAAAAAAATATAGGGCCTCTCCCTTCTGCACCTCAGCTGGAGAAAATGGCCTTTTGGAAGGCCTTTCTTCATTGGGACTGCCATCTTGGGCCAAATTATCCCCCCTCTGCCCCTGGCTGAGACAAGTTTGATGAGCAACAGGTTTGCTTGACAGTAGAGGAAAAAGCTCTCTCTGGCTGGTTCGCTGCTATTGAAATTGTCTCCTACATCCTAAGAAGCAGCTCTGCTTTGTGGAGTATTACATAGCCCTTGGAGAGCAACAAGATGGGTATGAGAGCTCATAATAGGTTCTCCTCAGTAGAGTTCTTTCCTTATGGCCCTCCATCCTGTTTCACTATTTCATTTAGAGCAGCAAGCCTCCAGAGTAACAGCCCCATTTCTTCCTCTCCTCGGCTAATAAACCACTGTTGGCAGAAAGGTCAGCTCCTACCTAACTGAGCTGTTTTAAACCCAATCTGCTGCTTTATGAGCCTTTTTCTGTTCTAATGTCATCAGATTAGGGAAAGGAGCCCAGCAAGAGGACAAGAGCCCAGTTAACCCTTGCGCTTCACATTTGTACCAGAGTATTAAAACATCTGTGGCAGATCAAAAATTCAGAAAAGGTTGCTGCAGAGATATTAGCATATTAGCAAATTTTGATTTCTCTCCCCTTATCATTAGGACCCTGTGGTTCTGTTCTCCAGAGAGAAGTAACCCATGCCTTTGGGGGGTAATTATTTCTGGAACTAGGCTAAGAAGTAAAGAACATTTTTAAGACAACCGTGCTTGCAGCTACTCCAAATGAAATTTGTGTATAAAGAAAGTAAAACATGGTTGAGGAACAGTCATAGAGTGGGCTTTAGCCAGACAAAAAAATCTGGGTACCCACTCCATGTTCATCCTGATTTACATTAAAGTAGATGTCTTCTATTTGTTCTGACTGAAGCTGGCTCTCCAGGACCAAAGTTTTTTCCCCCATAGCATTTTTACCCTGCACTTAGCACAAGAAAGTTGTGACTTGGAGTGATGCGGTGGCTTGGGCGCACGCAGGCTCTGCGCTGCCCCAAACGGTCTGCCTGCCAACTCCCCCTCAGCTGTAGGGCGCTGAGGGGAGGATGCAGGCAGACTCCTTGGAGGCCCCATGGAGCGTCCTGCCCTGCCCCTGGGTGCAGGGCACATGCGCCACCCCAGGCGCCCAATCAGCTTGCTCCGCTGCTGACAGCCCCACCCCCTATTGGGCTTCTATGTCAACCTCTCTTCTTTCATTCTGAAGAAACCAAAGTTAGCATAAAGATCCCCAAATCTTTGTCAAGAGAAAAAAAGAAATTGTCAGTTTACTGGCAGACCACAAGTTTGAAAATTACTTATCTACAGGAACACAGGACTGTTCATTATGAAATGCTATGGCTAAACTTCATAGTTGTCTGCTTGTTTCCCTCCCTTCATTCCAGTTTTCTCTACCACCAATTTGTACTTTGTTATGTCACGAACATTTGTAATGTATATGATTAAAAATCCCTCAAAGGCTTGGATTCCAAGCTGCTGCTCCTTCAAGAATGGTAGATTTCTAACCAGTTCCCCCCTTCTGCCCCAACAGCCTCTTGCATCATATTCTGCCCCATTGCAAGGGTCCCCCAACACCCAGGAGCAGATTTTCAAGGGGTGGCAGGAGGCTTCAGAGAAAGGGAATGAGAGAAGGCTCTTGTTCTGTTTCAGAAGGAAAGTTAGAATACAGTCATACCTCGGTTTGAGTACTTTCAGTTTAAGTACTCCGCGGACCCGTCTGGAACGGATTAATCCACTTTCCATTACTTTCAATGGGAAAGTTCGCTTCAGTTTATGAACAGACTTCCGGAACCAATTGTGTTCATAAACCGAGGTACCACTGTACATACTAGCTAATTTCTTAAAAGTACAAAGCAGGGACATTGTTTCTATTTTCTGTGAAAGCCACAATAATCAGCAAATGCACATTCAGAGCTTTAAAAAATGACAAAAGACATTAGAACTGCTGAGGGGCATAGATGGAGTTTAATATACTATGTTATATGGCATTAAGATAACGTTACACCTGAAGCTAACTTCAAATACAAGAACCTGTATTACACACGGAATAGTGTTGTGCATAGAAATACCATACACCGTAAGATACTTTCTTCATAAAGCTATATTTTGCTTTGAAAATATACAGGAAAAAAGTAGGTTCCTTTTGTTACAAAAGCAGCTAATGATCAACTTCCACCACAAGGTGGTGCCAATGCGTAACTCATGCTGAAGAGACAAATGGAGGAGATAAAAATAAACTGTGACATTAAGGAACTATTGTTAATATTTCTGGGGTTGCTGCTTTTGGAATTTTTTTAAATATATATGCTGAGTTCTGGCCCACCCCATTTATTGATTAAAAGATGAACAATTCAGTAGGTCCAGAAGTCCATTATAAACGTGGCAGATTCAAGCCACACTGTAGCTATTAAAGATAGGCTGTTATGAGATGAGAAATACACAGTACAGAACAGACACTGAATGAACTGGAATGCATGTGGGAAATGGCACCCATATAAGATGCTGTTTTCTCATTCACTTTGAAATTAGATGTGTGAACCATTGATGAAAGTAGACAGGGATGTTTTTCCAGACTTTGCTGCAGCTATGTGGACATTTGATTCACATAGAGAAAGAAGAATAACTGTATTTCAATTCTGTGATCCTCAAAACTTCTGAACTTTAAAAATGGCACTACAAGGTTGGCTATAATCCACTAAATAATAATTTCAAAACAACCCTGAATCCAGTTTTGCTTTGCTATCCAGTACATGACAAACCATGATGTACAGTATATAAAAACTTGCAAAAGGCGACATAACAAAAAGTAAAAGTTATCAATGGTCTGAGAAAAAGAGATAGTTCAATGTAGTCTATCCTCTATAGGAATAAAACATTCAATCAGAGCAACAGCTGATAATTCCAACTACACCACTACTTTTGATTATCCACAGAGTAGATACATTTGATTGAACATACCAGTAATAAACATCAGCCTGGCACCTTTGAGTTTTAATATGATCACAAGGCAAAACATGGAGACTGAAGGCTTATGGTTGCAGCCTCAGAGGAATAATATGCATCTAGACCCTGAGCAATCATTTACAGGATGTGGATCTGACCCACATTTTTTCTTACTACACAATTCACAATCATTTTCAGACACCTCAGTCCAATCCATTTCACACTAGCACAGGGGTCAGCAAGGTTTATCTTGCCTGGGCCGGATTGGTCCCATGGAGATCCCTCTGTGGGTAAGATCGTGCCTGTGCCTGTGATTTTCGGTGTCTCTGTCTGCACAGACGCGATCTTTGGCACAGCGGAAGCAAGTTCTTGTGCCGTGCTGCACTGGTTTAGCGCAGTGTGCAAGTGGGCAACTCAGTTCGGGGGAGGCTCAGGGGCTGGTCAAACGACCTCCGCGGACGCTTCCGGCCTTAGGTTGCTGACCCCTGTTCTAGCAGTTAGTAAAAAAGTAAGTGATCCCCCAAAGGCAATAGTGGGCCCTGAAGACGGAACAGAATAATCTAATTAATTCTTGTGCAAAAGGGAAAAACAGCAACACAAATTCAATCATTTTGGGCCAACTGTGATCTAGCACAAGTGAGAGGCATTCTAGAACTAGCTAAACCAAGACAGCGTAAAAAATTAAAGTGAAAAAAGAATACAGGTTCAGTAGCATATACACCTCTCTCTGTAGACAACTATAAAATTGAGAAAATTACTTTATCAAGGAAGAGTCCTTCCTCACTGGCACATACTGGGCTTCCTAGTCCACAACAAGTCACATGCTATTACTTTCTAGTCAGATTCTCTAAAAGTCAACTAGCTTCGTAATATGATATACAGTCAATGAAATCCTTGTTAAATTTATATCCTCTGTGTTGCATAGATATCTAACTGATGGCAACATTGCATAAACATGAGATGCTTGATTAGAAAAACAACCAACATGATTTACATCTGAAAGTCTTACTATAGCTCATTTCAAGGTACCACTCTATACTCACTTTTCACCATTTCATAATGATACAAATGTTCATAAATGGCCAAGAAAGACAACATACTAGTCATTTGGGGGGGGGGTGAAGACAGAATTTTTACACTCTGCCGTGGTCTTGATGCTTCTCTGCAAATGGTTGAACATTTTATATTAAGCTTATGCAAGCTTTGAGCAGCCAAGGCTCTCTTAAAGGAGGAAGTCAAGATGGGTACAACACACTGCTTTCAAAGGCGCACTAAAGCCCTGTACCTAACCGCAGCTGGAGGTGCACTGTGTTTTGTCCTGGGCACTATAAGCAGCCAAAGGGGTGATGGCATTGCAAAAAAGCAAACTGGCGTGTTCTTCCTGAAGATGTACATAGTTTGAGAGTTTTGTTAAGTCTAAATAAAGTTTTCAGTCTCACTTGCAATTGATTGTTAAAGCAAAATGGCATCTTTGGAGAGCCAAAACAAAAAAAGAAAGAAAGGAGTATCTTAAACAGTTTATACATTTTATGTGCTGTATCAAAAGGTCCTGTTATCCACCCTGGCCTGTTGGCACTGCAGAGGAAGGTGGTGAAGACATTCCCCATATAAGGAACTGGATACTCAGGGTCACCTGCTCAGCTCCCATCTTGCTTTGCTGCAGGGTTGTTTGGAGGCTGGAGCTTGAATGTGCTGAAGTAGTTCACCACTTGCTGAGGCACCTCTGCCAGGACACTCTGAGCAAGCGCTTCTTTGGGAGCCTTATTCAAAGGAGAAACAGAGTGAATGTCGGAAGTCAAGCAAAGAAAGCACACAATCTAGTCCCTGCTGATTTGGGAAGATCAACTTAAAGCCATTTCCTTGAACACACACCACACAATGTCAGCTGAAAGTTTACTTTCCAGCGACATGCTGGATTTAATTATTTCATTAACATTTACTATGAAACCCCTAAGCCACTTGACTAGCTCGTACCTATAAAAACTGGCTGGCTTAATGTAATTTTCATAATCTACAAGATGGTTATCAGATCAACTTGAGATAAGAATATCCAGAGAGAATAACCGTTATGTAATGCCCATGGGGTCACGAAGAGTCGGACACGACTAAACGACTAAACAACAACAACAACAATGCCCATAAAAACTGCCACTAGCCAGGACAGTTAACATGACATAAAAAATAAGCTGCTGAGGTTGGTTAATGACTGTAATTTCTTCCAGTCTATATAGCCCCAACTTTTCCCTGAAGCATTACTTAACCTGAACGTCTCCTCCAAGGACATCTCAAGTTCCAAGCATGAGATACTAGGAAAAACGGAGCCTGTTTATAGTAAGTGAATCCTGTTATATGCAGAGAGATAGAGGCAAACTATTAACTACCAAGTTAAAGTACAACCCACAGTGGCAGCACATTAGAATGTATGGCACCCCCCCTTCCTTGCCCTACGGCAGTTTGCCTAAACAAATAATGAAAAGTAAGGAACATTGATGCCCTAATTTCAGCTTTTCAGCAGGGAGTGGAAATGGAGCATAAAATGTGCAGAAAACCTATTATGAGATTTCACACACAAACAGGTCTTTAGAAAAGGGCTCTCTGGAAAGCAAAGGCATTTTTGCTTTCCAATTTTACTCTACAAATAAAATTGCTATAAGTGAAATGACATTTACACAATAGACTCAGTGTCTGAATAGGAAGAGGAAATGTATGCTTTTTATTTCACTCTGGGGTAACTGATGAGCTTTGCCTTCCATATCATTTGATTGTAATAGGAGCCTTTCTTACATTTAAAAAATGGAAAATACCCTTCCTTTTGGGACACAATATTCTTTTATCCATGAAATGCACTAGCCAAATGACTCAATTCTTCTGTAATAGGGTAGATTCTCAGCCACTGTTACTAACAGTATCATGTTTAGACCAAACAATCATTCACTGAGACCAGAATTACAATCCCTCATCCTGTTTTTGTTTTTCAATATTTTGCTCACAGGAGGGGCAACAGATACAGAAAGTCCCAAGTCTTTATGCAAAGCTTGCTAGGCTGCACAGCCAGTCCTGCAACAATCTGGTTCATATGCAGGCTACATACAGCAGTTGGGTGTCTCCTAAACATCTGAATCAAACCATCAGCTGAAGATCACAGCACAACCCAGGAGGCCCTCTGGCCTCAGGTTTCTTCACTTTCACACTGCCATAGGAAATGGTCATTGATAAATCTCTCAGTGCAGTCCCACCTAAGAAGGAACATGTAAAGCTGCCACCACACTGGTTCATGAAGCGTCTTTCCCCTCCTCATCCTCTTTCCCTCTCAACCAACTCACAGTCCAAGATGCTCAAGCAGAGCACTTTGTACTGGTTTATAAGTGGTAGACATTTTTTACCAGAGCACTGTCATAAAAAAACCCCTCTACTTCCCTGTTCCTCATTATATCTCATCATGCACAAAGCTTCAGACCCTACTTGTTTGTGTGTGTATATAAGATAATTCACATGTATTTAGATAATTTAGATCAGGCATCCCCAAACTGCGGCCCTCCAGATGTTTTGGCCTACAACTCCCATGATCCCTAGCTAACAGGACCAGTGGTCAGGGATGATAGGAATTGTAGTCCAAAACATCTGGAGGGCTGAAGTTTGGGGATGCCTGATTTAGATAATCCACATGTATTTACTAGCAGCAACTGGCTTTCTGGGAGATTTCCATAGCTCTTCTTGAACTGCAGTCACACGGATCTTTTGTTAACGTTGTAAACTAAAAATGCCAAAGCTATTGGATCTCACATCAGAACTCCAAGATTTTGGCTGAATCATTCTGCTATAACAAGCATTAAGGGTGTCATTAGAAACAGTACTTACATTCTGGAACTGTCGAAATGGCACAAATTGAACAATGTCTCTAATAGCAGCCTCTCCTGAAAGAGACCTCAGAGCCCCACTGTCACTGTCAAGGAATTCCATGGCACTGAAATCAGCTCCTCCGACACCAACAATTATAATGGACATGGGAAGCTTGGCTGCGTTCACAATGGCAGATCTGGTCTCATCAAGGTCTGTTATCACCCCATCAGTGATGATCAGGAGCACAAAATATTGCTGTTGAACAAATGGACATCTTGTTTAAACAGAGACCAAAAATAAACTCCTGAAATACAGTAGCAGGTGGCACTGATATAGAGGCACCCTTTTGTCAAAGGAAAAGGTTGGTGCAGAATGAGATTCATTCAGGGCTCAAAGTCTTCATCAGGGGAACAATTCTTACACAATCCCAGGCCAATTCTATGGGTGTATCAACTCTCAGGAGATAATTATCTGACCCCACCAACCAGTGCCTACAACTGAAGCTCTCTTAAAGTTGAAGCTTCAGTTCCACAACAAAACATTTAATTAAGTTTCCTCCATAGGGGTCCCCGCATGTTAAATGGCCAAGTTTTGTGCTTGTCACCCAGGAGTGCAAAAGTAGATCCTTGCTGCCAACACCACACTTGGCATCAGGCTTGGCAATATAGCCTCCCCTCCCTGCATGAAGGGTCTGGCCCCTTAGGGAATCCTCAGGGCTTGGACCCACTAGCTCCAAAGCCACTGGTGCACCACTCCCAAACACCCCTTTTCAGGGCTTGCTGCCCTCCCCACCTCCACATTAGTAGTGCTCCTCTCTCTGAGCAGGTAGGCAACTACATGGTATCTCCCCCACCATCAATGTCTGGGGAGCAGGGTTGGATTGCCCTCCAATAAATGATGAGTAAGAGCATGCCCATTTAGAAATTATGAAGGACTTACAGAAGCTGTTTTTTGCTGTGTAGCTGCAGCAGCAAACCTAGCCACGTGATTTATTATTGGAGAAAAGTTGGTGGGCCCATACAATCTTACTTGAGGAAGACAGGCCCGGTATGCATCCACAATGCCTTGGATTCCTGGGGAAGTGAAGTAAACATTCTTCACTACATTTCAATATTAGCATCTCTTCCACAGCTTTAATGACACTCTAGTGTACTGAAGCTTCAGTAAGCATATGTAGATACATAAATAAAAGGGTGTCCTTATGGAAGGATTTGTCAGATTCACAGCCCCATACTGCTGCTTATCTCAGGCATGTAAGGGTAATTGGCCTAGCTAGCAGAATAGCATATAAAACTTAAGATTCCAACAGTGCGATGATGGGGCAGGGGGTGGGGGATGCTGAGGTTTACAGGACAGTAATTAAGATTTTGGGGTCTCTGAGACTAAACTGACAGTACCTCTCTTAGAGGAGGTTCCTTTCAGATTAGCAAGTATGGCCTCAAACATAGCAGCACAGAGAGAATATCGTTACTATTAACTTCAAGTTCTTGCAGTGGGTAGTAAACACAGACTCTCATTTCAATTCTTTCTTCCAAAAGTACTAATTAGACAGAATGAAACTTGGGAAGAAATTGTAACCTACCCAGGCCTCTCATTTATGTGTTTACTGTTTATGCGCTGTGTAACTTTTTTGTTACCTGATTTTATTCTCTCTGCTGGGAATTTTTAGGCCACAAGTTGTTACTTGTGATATTGTCATTTTAGGATATTATACTTTAGCATTTAATGATTGTGTGCCCCTGAGAGTCTTATATAAATACTAGTGGTTTTCAGCCCGTTCAATAACGGGCGCTAGAATCCTGGGGTTCGGAGAAGCGCTTGCGCAGCGCGTCTCCGAACCCTGGGACCTGTCCTTGCTGTCGGTGGCAGGGGGACAGGAACGGAGGAGGAGAAAGCGCTGCTTTCTCCTCCTCCGTTCCTCTCCCGCAGCCGCCGACAGGAAGCAGACATCCCAGGGTTCAGAGAAGCGCTTGCGCAGCGCTTCTCCGAACCCTGGGACCTGTCCTTGCTGTCGATGGCAGGGGGACAGGAACGGAGGAGGAGAAAGCGCTGCTTTCTCCTGCTCCGTTCCTCTCCCGCAGCCGCCGACAGGAAGCAGACATCCCAGGGTTCAGAGAAGCGCTTGCGCAGCGCTTCTCCGAACCCTGGGACCTGTCCTTGCTGTCGACGGCAGGGGGACAGGAACGGAGGAGGAGAAAGCGCTGCTTTCTCCTCCTCCGTTTCTCTCCCGCAGCCGCCGACAGGAAGCAGACATCCCAGGGTTCGGAGAAGCGCTTGCGCAGCGCTTCTCCGAACCCTGGGACCTGTCCTTGCTGTCGGCGGCAGGGGGACAGGAACGGAGGAGGAGAAAGCGCTGCTTTCTCCTCCTCCGTTCCTCTCCCGCAGCCGCCGACAGGAAGCAGACATCCCAGGGTTCGGAGAAGCGCTTGCGCAGCGCTTCTCCGAACCCTGGGACCTGTCCTTGCTGTCGGCGGCAGGGGGACAGGAACGGAGGAGGAGAAAGCGCTGCTTTCTCCTCCTCCGTTTCTCTCCCGCAGCCGCCGACAGGAAGCAGACATCCCAGGGTTCGGAGAAGCGCTTGCGCAGCGCTTCTCCGAACCCTGGGACCTGTCCTTGCTGTCGGCGGCAGGGGACAGGAACGGAGGAGGAGAAAGCGCTGCTTTCTCCTCCTCCGTTCCTCTCCCGCAGCCGCCGACAGGAAGCAGACATCCCAGGGTTCGGAGAAGCGCTTGCGCAGCGCTTCTCCGAACCCTGGGACCTGTCCTTGCTGTCGGCGGCAGGGGGACAGGAACGGAGGAGGAGAAAGCGCTGCTTTCTCCTCCTCCGTTTCTCTCCCGCAGCCGCCGACAGGAAGCAGACATCCCAGGGTTCGGAGAAGCGCTTGCGCAGCGCTTCTCCGAACCCTGGGACCTGTCCTTGCTGTCGGCGGCAGGGGACAGGAACGGAGGAGGAGAAAGCGCTGCTTTCTCCTCCTCCGTTCCTCTCCCGCAGCCGCCGACAGGAAGCAGACATCCCAGGGTTCGGAGAAGCGCTTGCGCAGCGCTTCTCCGAACCCTGGGACCTGTCCTTGCTGTCGGCGGCAGGGGGACAGGAACGGAGGAGGAGAAAGCGCTGCTTTCTCCTCCTCCGTTCCTCTCCCGCAGCCGCCGACAGGAAGCAGACATCCCAGGGTTCGGAGAAGCGCTTGCGCAGCGCTTCTCCGAACCCTGGGACCTGTCCTTGCTGTCGGCGGCAGGGGACAGGAACGGAGGAGGAGAAAGCGCTGCTTTCTCCTCCTCCGTTCCTCTCCCGCAGCCGCCGACAGGAAGCAGACATCCCAGGGTTCGGAGAAGCGCTTGCGCAGCGCTTCTCCGAACCCTGGGACCTGTCCTTGCTGTCGGCGGCAGGGGGACAGGAACGGAGGAGGAGAAAGCGCTGCTTTCTCCTCCTCCGTTTCTCTCCCGCAGCCGCCGACAGGAAGGACGCGCGCACTCTCCCCCCCCGCCTCCTCCAACCGCCGCTCCTCACGGCCAGGGAGGGTTGTGAGGAGGCCTTCGCCGGCCTCCACCCTCGCTTTCCTGACGTGCCCTGCAGTGAGGCGGTGTCCGGCGGGAGCGGCGGTTGGAGGAGGCAGAGTGGGGGGAGAGTGCGCGCGCGCGCAGTCTCTGCTGTCCAATCCCTGTATCCCTGGGGCACATGCGCAGTGACCCAGGGACACACGGGACAGCTTGGACGCAGGGACATCTTGGACATTATTATATAGGATAGCAAATTTTAAAAAATAATGGTGCTAGTTCAAAAACCTACAAACTGAGCTATTGTCACCTTGCTATGACCCACAATAAACCTAGAAATGCCAGGACATTCTTTAACATTCGTTAACTTAAATTTTTTCAAACTTACCACTGCAGAATGGGTTTGATGAGTTAAAGCTTAATGGAAACTCATGTGACACCTGTGAATATATGGAAGATGTTCCAATTATTTTATAGGTCCATATCTAATCAGGCAGGTTTTGTTTGTTTGTTAGTTTACAAAATTGTTTCACCTTACCTGGTAAGAGGGAGGAATCTGAGCTCCAAACCCAAAAGCTGGGAACATCTTATCTCTATAAAAGCAATTAAGAGCAAACCATTATAAACAAGTCACTGTTCTACATTCTTTCACAAAATAAAAGCATCAATCTCTTGCTTGCACTGCTATTAAATGCTAATGCCACTTTCATGAACACAAGTTCACTGAGGGAAAATTTCCCATCCCCATCTCTTCCCAGCAGACCCCCTTTTTCCAGGAGGGATCCCCTGACCCTCTGGAAAGGCTTTCTAGGTGAGCTGAAAGATGAAACCAAATAAATCAGCCAGCTACACTGGTGATTTATAAAATGTGATGAAACAGTACCATCAACTATCTGCAAAATAAAACACAATCCATTCAGAGCAGGACCTGTAGTACAATCTTCATATGTTGTCAACATAATTAATCTAGTGCTATACTAATTCATTAGATGCTAGAACTGAACTGCTAAGTCTAGACAAAATTTGCACTTCCCTTCACCAGGAGAATATACTAATGAGACACATTCTGTTCTAACACATCTACATTGCTTAACAAAGTCAGGACAAAAAGAAAACAGAACTCCACCTTTCTGGATTAGACAAGTTGGGGAGAAAAATTAGCAGATTTTTTTTTTGGGGGGGGGGGAGGCGGTGTGTGTGTGTATGTGTGTGAGTATGGTCTCACAAGTTCTGAGTTACAGTATTCTAAATGTGTGTGCTTTAATTTTAATATACAAAAGCATATTGAGAACAAGACTAGCAGAGAAACTTACGTATCGTAGTCCTGAATGACCATCCCAACAGACCAAATGGCATTCAGGTATTCATTCACACCATTAGGGCTGATGTAATGTAGGGAATCTGGAGAGCGAGGATCTCCATTTGAGCCAGTAAAGTCAATGCCAACCTGTCAAAAGGTACAGACATCACTGATGTGAATATTACTTTCTGCTCAGAATTGTACTAGCACTGCTGTATTTTTAGGACCCGCCCAATTTTTCTGATCCTAAGTTGTTTAAAATTGTATTTAATGTTGTATTTTAAACTGTTGTAACCTGCCCTGGGACTTCAGGGTGAAGGGCAAAATAATATTCATAATCTTAACAACAACTCCTTGAAAAACTGGGTTGTGCAGGGAGAACCTAAGAGACATCAAGGCTGAGGAAGCATGCAATTTACTTAGTTTTAGTTTTGCTGTTGAACTAACAAAACAAGCATAGAATGGACCAAGCTGGGTGAAGCATGATTACTATGGCACAAATCTCGATTACTCAATTGACTGGGTAAGTCTTCCCTCCAGCCACTCTTCTAAACCTGAATTACTGGGAGCACCTTCCTAGGCTAATCTTTCTCACAAAGTTGTTGTGATGATAAAATAGGAAAGGGGGGATGAGAGCTGGACAGTGTTCCCAAAGCTACCAACATGAGTTTGACCAAACTGTGGGAGGCAGTGGAAGACAGGAGTGCCTGGTGTGCTCTGGTCCATGGAGTCACGAGGAATCGGACACAACTAAACAACAACAAGAGTTGCTCACTCCTGCTCTAGCTCCTGCGGGGATTTACAGCAACTCCTGATCCTAACCAATAGTTTTCACACAAATCAGGTATTCTTTTTTTACTTTTCTAAAGTACAGATCCTCCTTGACTGCAAGCCTCCTATCCCTCAACTTCCCTCCCCCATTAGGAGGGAAGCACCAACATATTCCACACCATGCACATTATATATGCTTCCTTACCCACAGTGCTTAGTAGCTTTCAGGCCAACGGTTCGAATCACAGCTAGTTCTGGTTAGGATCTTTATTATAATCCAGTCTTTGGTTCTGGTGTGACAACCCCACAAGATTATTCTCAAGTGAATTTGGTCCCCTTTCTTCACTTAAAAGAGCTGGGCTACAGCTTACTTACAGTAAAATTCAGCTGGCACCCTCCCATGATGTAGTCAAGGAAAGTACACTCCATTATAATCTGCAAAAAAATCATTAAAGTTCTCAGTGATGCACTCAGGAACATACACCTATTAGGATAAGGCAATTAATTTGTTTGGTTCAGCACTACAGAGCATTACAGAGAGTGTATACTCACACATACAGTGCACTCAGAGCTTGTATTTCTTGACTGAGTGAAGAGGGAGGGAATAGGTGGGCATATGATACTGGCCCAGTACTGAGCACACTAAAGGAAGTGGCTGTGTGCTTTTGTGTGAGCATGCTGATAAACACTTCTCAAGTGGTTTCATTTAAAAATATATATATACACAGCTCTTCCTCTAAATGATACCACAGTTGTTCACAATACAAAGCACAATGCAATAAAAGTATTTCACACACTGAAAATTCTTGTCTGCTGGGATGATACAATGTCAAATGTGATTATTACTGCTGTAAACTTAATTGAATTAGAAAACATTTGATGCTAACCTCACAATGTTTAACGCTCACAATCCCTGAATTTCTGTAGCTTTTCTTCTTTTGCCTCTTCTTCTCATTGATGCATTCAAATTCAGCCTACAAAACAGCAGCAGGGCAAAAATTGCACATATTAAGAGTGATATCCTAAGCATACTTAGTTCAAAGCTTACAGAACTTGAAGTAGGCTGGGACCCTTTAGCAATATTACATTATGTCACTTCTAGATTTGGTCTATTTGCAGCAAGGAATGGCTTAGTGTTACGAAAAAACAGCTTGTGAGCTCCCCACTTTCTCTCCAGCAGAGCTGCAAGGAAGTAAGCAGAAGCTTCTTGTCTACCAGTCAGAGTTTGTTGCTGTGTCAACCCATGTTTATTCTTAAGTATGCTTTAGGAAAGCAAGTCAACTTCAATACATAGTTGATCTATAGTTTGTTCAGGTTCAGACATTAATAACAATTATGTGGTTAGTTCAAAACAAACCAAAACTTGTGTTTCCTTCCCTAAAGCTGTGCTAAAAGAGAGGGGAAGGGAACTGTGCATGTATTACTAAATACCAAACCCAATAATTATGTCAGCAAGACAACACACCCTGGAAGAGTTGCTCATCAAAAGAAACAATGGTAACTGCAGCTCAGTATCACATTTGTTTCTTAAAAAAACATAAGCACAGAGCATATGTATTAGTAGTAGAAACCTTAGATAATTCTTCATTTTGTACAGGGCTATCTGCCAAATCCCCAAAGCACTTCATGTGCTTTCAGTAATAATGCAGAAGATAGCTTGACCTAGGATTATGCACCCTCTTAATCTCCCATATAGACTCCTGCAATGTGGATTTGCAGTTTCCCTTAAAAGTTGTTCAGAAGCTGCAACTGCTGCAGCCTGGTTGTTATCAGATACAACCATATAGGATCATGTCGCTATGATTCTGAAGGCACTACAATGAAACACTAAACCTGGAGCACAGAAATTTTATGGAACACCTTTCCCAATAGCTGCCACCCTAAACTTTAAGATCAACTGAAGAGAGTCCTTGTTCATGGTCCTGCCACCTTGTGTAGCAGGTAGGACTGTGAAACCTGATGGTACAGATTGGAGTTTGGAGTTGAGACCTAGTATTGTTGTTTTTTTCCATTCTGAAGGAAATCAGCCCTGAGTGCTCACTGGAAGGACAGATCGTGAAGCTGAGGCTCCAATACTTTGGCCACCTCATGAGAAGAGAAGACTCCCTGGAAAAGACCCTGATGTTGGGAAAGATTGAGGGCACTAGGAGAAGGGGACGACAGAGGACAAGATGGTTGGACAGTGTTCTCGAAGCTACGAACATGAGTTTGACCAAACTGCGGGAGGCAGTGCAAGACAGGAGTGCCTGGCGTGCTCTGGTTCCATGGGTCACAAAGAGTCGGACACGACTAAACGACTAAACAACAACAAGGTGTACCCAGCCACGCGTTGCTGTGGCTCAGTCAGGGCCCCCGTTTCCCAGGACAGGGGGAAGATGCGACCCTCCGCCCCGACCCCTCTCTGATTCCCCCTCAAATACCGTATCCAGAGTTTGGGGAGGCTATGTGTGGTTCCCGCGGCGGATCCCAGTTGGGGAGAATCATAGAGTTGGAAGAGACCACGAGGGCCATCCAGTCCAACCCCCTGCCAAGCAGGAGGGGAGAGGTGGCACAGTTGTGGAGACTGTGGGTGGTGGGAGGTGAGGAGAGGAGAGGCCTGCCCTTCCTCTCGCGGTGTTTGCGGTGATGGTGTGGGAGCTGCGGGGCCCGGGCTGTCTCTCGTGCCATTGGAGGAGGTGGTGGAGGTGGGTTGGGGGCCTGGAGTGGCTTTCGAGGCCCGGCCTGGCTGTCGAGGCGGAGTTGGCAGTGGTGGCGGTGGTGGAGGGGTCCGGACTGCCTTTCGTGCCGTCGGCAGAAGCGGCTTTGGAGCGTGGGATGGCTCTTGAGGCCCGGCCTGGCTCTCGAGGTGGCATGGGCGGCGGCAGGGCCCAGCCTGTCTGCCTCTCGTGCTGACAGAGGAGTCGGCAGAGGCAGCTTTGGGGTCTGGGCTGGTTTTCGGGGAGGTAGCAGAGGTGGCTTCGGGGTATGGCCTGGTTCTCAAGGCGCGGCCTGGCTGTGGAGGCGGCATCGGCGGTGGTGGAGGGGTCCGGCCTGGTGAGGTAGGAGTAGTAGTAGTAGTAGGGGGCGTGGCGAGGCAAGGTGGAGGAGGAGGAAGGGTGTGTGGAGTCTGTCCCTTTGATGTCCACTGGAGGACGCTATTATTTTTTCACAAAATGATATTTTTACCTGTGACAGGTGTCACAACTGTTTATGCAAACACTCACATATTGGACTGGAACGTTGTGTCCAAATTTGAACGCAATTGGTCAAGCGGTTTCGGAGAAAAGTCATCAGTCACAAATATGGACCTTTTACATATATTATTAAAGCTGTATGTTTTGCTGTAATCCGTCTAATACAGTACTCAGATCTGAAGGAAGGCCAGGCATTAAAACTCTGTAATAAATAAGGAAGGGCCTGTATAGAAGAGAAAGTGGCTTACCTAAGGATACCAGTGAGGTAGGGGAGAAAGTAAAAGAACTTACTGGTGAATGTCGTGATGCTTCCTTCAGTTTTGATAGTGTGGTCTGAAAGATCCCTATGAGATCATGGGACCCATCACTGTCATAATCATAGCACTCAACCTAAAAAGGAAGCATTCTTTGTTAACCCAGTATATTGTGGTTACAGCACTGACACCATGTAATTTAACAGAGCAAAAGAGAAGAAATCATGTGCTTCAGGCTTTTGCCACTTCTGAATATCAGTCCCAAGGTAATTAGGCAGGCAAGGCTAAAATGCAGCAACAGTGACCTACAGAGACATAACTGTAGTTTCACTGAAAATACGAAGCATGCATAATACTGTAATTGTTTTATGGCTCCAACTTCAAATGCCACTTATGTGTACAATGTGTATTTCACATTTATTTTAAACAATTCTAGTTACTTTTAATTATACCTCACACTGATGTTCCTTGGGCCTATTGCCACTCCTACTCAAGTATGGCAAGAGCATCGCCGTATTAGGTTTACACACATGCACATGCACTCTCCATCAGTGCAAACAGCATGCAAACACTACTATGACCAAGGAGAATTTGTGGAAACAGATTTTCATGTAATGACAGCACAGAGAATTAGTAAAGCTGAATTAAAGCGTAGGAATAAGACAAAAAACTTATCTTTTAGTATGAACTCTTAAGAACATTGCCAAATTTTGCATTACCATAGCTATATTTCATCTTATTAAGAAGTTGATGTTTAACCCAATATACTAACAGTTGATTCAGCCGTCTCAAACTTGCTCTTGTTTTTGTGAGATATTCACATTTCCCATCCAAAACAGAACTAATGAATGACTACATGCCTGCTCCTAGTAAGAGAAGCCTTCAATGACTCACTTCAACACACACACTTCAGGGGGGAAAGTAATGAGATATCAAAGCAAGTTGTTTGTGTATTATAACTGAATACACAAACAGCCATTTTAACACAGAGAAAGGCATTTATGATGGGTAGAGCTTGAAAAATGATTTTACTTACTACAATGAAATAGCCAGTTACATAAGACACTGTGTGCATAAAGTATTAAAGCATTGTTTAATCAGTCATTACAGTATAAAATGTTTTCCCTTATTCATTACAGCAAAGTAATTTCATTTTAAACTGCTTTCCAAAAGGTTGCAAGACTCTATTTCAACTTTTTCTATTTCCTCAGGAAGATGTAACATGGCAGGCCAGATTTTGATTACAATGTCACAGACCTGCATGCATATGAGGTTTTTCTGTATTCCGTTTGCACCAAAAAAGTTAAAACAGTTTATTAGAAAACTACATTTTAGCTCATGAAGGGGCAAAAATAAACCAGCAGGGATTGAAATTTACTTCGCTACAGAATTAGAATACAAAACATAATAATTACATATAGAAGCATACAGAAACAAACTAGCAGTTTTTATCATTATGACAATGATTGGAGGGGGGGGGGGTTCCAAGAGGCCAGTGGGTTTTACAGATCACCCTCTCTATGCGCATAGAGACCAAAAGCGTAACTTTGCAAGGTGACGTGGAAAAGACTGATGGCAGCAGATAAGGTGAATTAAAAGGGGTTCTGTATGTGGCTTTGGATCCAAAGTCTTTCTATGTCCCTGATATGCACCCAGGATGGCAAGTGGAAGGCGGGGTGGAGGTGGGGTAGGGGGCAAAGTGCATCAGCTACACTCCAGACATGCACACCTTTTAGAAGACCAGCAGGGCTTGAGATCAGGTGACTCTACAGGATTGCTGTGGGGCTAGCTACTAAGTCATGATCAAATGAGCATTAATGAGCTGAAGAAAACACCCTTCATCAATTCAAGTTAAAGAGAGGAAAAGATTATCATAATAAAGGCAAACAAACAAGGACAAACTACAGCTTAAAGTATTATTAGGCGACTTTTGGGTTACAAGCACAGCCCTAACACTAGATTTCCTGACGCTATGAACGCTGGGTAAAACACAGCTTTAAGAATGCTTCTTAAAGAAGCGAAGAAGAGTTTGGATTTGATATCCCGCTTTATCACTGCCCGAAGGAGTCTCAAAGCGGCTAACATTCTCCTTTCCCTTCCTCCCCCACAACAAACGCTCTGTGAGGTGAGTGGGGCTGAGAGACTTCAGAGAAGTGTGACTAGCCCAAAGTCACCCAGCAGCTGCATGTGGAGGAGGGGAGACGTGAACCCGGTTCACCAGATTACGAGTCTACAGCTCTCAACCACTATACCACACTGGCTCTCCTGTGTGAGCTTGGTTAAACAATTACGTAGTTAAAGCTTAGTTAAAAGCTTAGTTACACAATTTACTTTACAGGCGCCACACCCATCCTATAGAATTCTGTAGTCCAGTAAGATATTTCTTCTTTATAGAGAAGCATGTTAACTGTATACAAAGTGTATAAAACTAAAAAAAGGAAGTCCCATTTAACAGCTCAAGTATATTCTCTCCACATCACGGTATTCAAACACCCAGTAGCTGCTATTTCTGCTACTGCCAACAAACCTCTACACTTTCAGAAAAGGATCGTATTGCTTATCCTATTCAACACCAACAGCTCACTTGTAGCCCATATAACCCACAAAACTGTAATTGCAAATACTGAGGGTGGAATTCAACATGGGGAATCATTCTATCAGCACAAGTATTTCTGCTTGCCTGACAGAATGGTTTTCCCTCTCCTCTCCCTGTATCCTGTTCTGGGTTTTTTTCCTGACCCTCCAGAGCAGATTTGGGAGAGGCCTGGGGGCACAGCAAGAGAAGAGAGGGTGGAAAAGGCTCTGTTGTTCTATCAGAAGTCATTGTGCTATCTTCCACTGGAGGGACTGGGTAGCTGAATCCGGCCCTGAATAGATTTTTAACAAATAGTTTTTGAGTCTGTTCACATGACATGCTAAGCCAAATGTTGACTTAGCAAGAATGCCCATAGCTGCTCTGCTCCTCTCCAAACTTTTTTTGCTGGGACTGAGCTAAGGCAAGGTTAGACTTGCCATGTTATCTGAACCAAGACTTGAGTTTAAGCAGTCTCCTCACTAACCATGGACTGTAGCCAAGAATATACAATGTTTGGGCTAAAGTGTGTCATGTGAACCAGGCCTCGCATTTAGTTTTTAAATACTCATTCTACCTCCTCATCCTTTATACATTACCTTGATCGTTTTATCCATATCTCCGTAACACAAAGAGTTGAGAGAGATTTTAAATGGCCTCCAGACGGGATTCAAGTTATTCTTAATAACCTAAATAAGTACAAAATAATAATGGTTAAAAATATTATTACGGTTGTGGTTTTTTGTATTAACCATCTTTTTATAACTTTGGCTGTTCAAACAACTATCCCTAATCCTATCCTTGGAGCCTCCCATATGTAGGATGCAAATTTCATTCTGAAAGTGCTATAGTTATAGAAACCAGTAGTACCTCACAAAAACAGAACTAAAGGTATTAAAATAGGCAATGAGTCAAATCAGCCCACTTTGTAAAAGAATGAGAACCACCTTACTTCTGTTCTGTGCACCATCACCCAGCTTCCGTCAGAAGTCTGCTTGTGGAACTCCAAATAAGGATCAGATTTTCCAAAGAAATCCTGCAATTAAAACACAGGCTATTGCTTCAAAATTGTCTTTAGAGTTGTTGTTGTTGTTGTTGTTGTTTTGCAAACATCAAGCTGCAGAGCAGAAAGTAGAAAACTAATTCCATTGGTTTTGTAGAGAGTGCACCTGCCCCTGGCGCTGCCTTCAACTGTCACCTAACAGAAACCATTCCATTAAGCTAACTGAATTGCTGCCATCCTGGCTGGTCATTATAAAAACAGTAACTTTAATAACTGATGCCTCAACTTGTTTTTTCTTCCTCCCTTTTTCCTTGTAAGTCAAGACTTTTGTAAAACTGAGCGCCTGGACTATTTTACTACTAACATTCATAAGCTGCTTTGGAGTTTTTTCAGCTAAATAATGGGGCAAAAGTCCATTAAATAAACTTCATACTACATTACTTCCTGTTCAAAACAGACACCACCTATATGCCAAGTACAAAAATGCAGTTCACTTCCTCCTCTTTTCCACCAGCGCTGCAAACATAGCTCATGCATGGTTGCATTCAGATTATCAATCCTTCCTTGGAAAATTCAGTGAATGCAAGTCTTTG
Source organism: Zootoca vivipara (assembly GCF_963506605.1). Taxonomy (NCBI): domain Eukaryota; kingdom Metazoa; phylum Chordata; class Lepidosauria; order Squamata; family Lacertidae; genus Zootoca; species Zootoca vivipara. Next base: position 27,273,665 of record NC_083283.1, read on the forward strand.
CAACTCCAGTCAGAACAATGGTAGTGGTTAATATTTCTGGAGAAGTTCTCTCTCTCTCGTTCTCCCTCTCACAAAAATAGCCATAATCACCAGAAATGGCAACAAGGAGAGAAGCAAAAGCATTAAGTAATACAAGTCTGGAAATAGAAGTGTGGAAGAGCAAAATGAAGCCACATATAGCAAAGCTGTGTGTATGGTGTATCAACTACATTAACTGCACAAATATTTCAGTTACATTTTTTTCAGATGCCGGGTGCTGCAAACTATTTGTTCAATGTAAAATACTATGAAACACACAGTTTAGAAATTTGTGGTTTCATCTTGCTAGCATACTACCAAAGACAGAAAGTTCAGCAATCTATGACAAAGTGGACTAAATGCAAAGTTGTTTATTTAAATATCAATGGGAACCACATAAAATGCAAGTGCTTCGTCTCCAAATCTGAAGGTATATTTCAGTTTTTATGAAGTTCAAGCCAGATACCACAGCACAACAGCACAACCTGAACTCCTCTTTTGGTTGGTTCACATCACAGCTGAATCATGATGTAGCATGCTTGTGTGCTCTTTCTTCCCTTCCTCACACACTCTATTTTAATTCTGTTTGCATGGAAACCACAGTTTGCCCTGACTTGTGAACCAGCAGGTTACAGTTTGCACAAGCCAACTAAAATCAGGCCTACAAAGCCAGTCGCATCCAGCTTTACAATTCTGATTGTGAGTGCTCATGAAAAATATAGCTTGCCAGTTTAAGCTGCAGTGGTTTTCACAAAGGGGACTCATTAAAGCAGAGCACATAAGGGAACCACTGGGTTCATTTGTTCAACAGATTAAACTTTTTAAGTTATTCCGTGTCACTACAAAATTGCCCAAATCCAAAGGTCATCTTTTAATATTTCCATACATTTCTCAAGTGTTCCAGCATAAAACTAAAAAGTTCTTCATTAGCTGTGAATTAAAGAAACAAACACTGTGAGCTAAATTCTATGTTGGTCTGCTTACAAGTCAATCCCATGGGGCAACATCCAACATCCCTTTCCTCTCCCCTGTACCCCCCCCCCATCTGCTCTCCAGGGTCATGAAACCATCCAGTGCAGGTTTGGGGGGGGGGGTGCTCAGGGGTTGCAGGAAAAAGTAGAGAAACGGCAAATCCTGTTGCACAAACAAGTCAATTCCACTTCGTAGGAGGACAAAGTTGGATTTTACCCATTGCTAAATATGATTTAGCCCCAGATAAACGTGTATAGAATTGCAACCTTGAAGTACCTTGTTGTCCAATTTCCTTGCTTCAACTTCAAACATGACCACCCGATTATCCTTTACTTCTTCAGCAGTAATCTAAGTAAGCACACAAAGACAACATTCACCATGATAAGATACTGCATTCTAAAGTATGTCAGAGTTCTTTTATGGACAGTAGAATGAAACATATGACAAATGGAGTGTGTTTTGTGAGAAGTAAAATTTATATTTCTATTATATTTCTATTATTTTCAAAAGCAGTAAGAACATGTTCACAGCTCTAAAAAAAGAATACAGTTTTACAGCAATAAGAAGATGTTCCTTTCTCCCATTTTAGAACATTAAAGGGTTGGCCACAACAGACTCATAATGCCATGAACAACCTGCCTTGAAAAATTCCAGTCAGCTTTCAATTTCTCCAGGTGGCATGTGAAGCTGCTGTTTGAGATACAAAATCAAAAAGATGCAGAACTAGGCATGTAATTGGTTTGTAAATTAAAACTAGCCCCTGCCTTCCAGCAATGAAAATTAAAGTGAAAAATGTATAAATAATCCAGAAAAAACTAAAACAATTAAAACAGGTCTTAATCAATTCACTTATTTCCTAGAAAGTGCATAGGATCCCAACCTGCATCTCATTAATTTTCACAGAATTTCAGCACACTTAAATTTTGTTTTGACTAAATTCATGTTTTCCTGGGTCATCAAAATCTTCATCCACAGAGAAATACCAGAAGGAAAAAAACCAATTGTGTTTTCATACCGTTATTTTTCCTTTTCCTGCAGGTCTGCCATTTTTCAACAGTAGTGGCCGGGTGAGTGTTTTGCTAGAAACAATCTGTAAAAATACAGAAACATCCAGAAACTCAACAGATTAAGAATTTACCTTGTCTACACAATTCCATAAATGATGACCTATTCAAAGCTGTTAGCAGATGACTAGAAAAACAGTAACACAACAGGCCAGTTCAGATGCAATTATTTGAGTAATATGCTATGGTTTATTTAACTGAGAATTGGCATCGACCCATGCATTAATTTTTATTTTTACATATTTTTATAAACCACAAGTTCATATAAAATATCAAAAAGCATAGTATAAACTAAAAGTACAGTATTTCAATAAAAACACAAAACACATTATTAAGATCTGGTTGGTGAAGAGTCTCAGGGTTAAAAAGTCTGTCTCAATAATAAGAATAGAGGACATTTAAAAATAAGTAGGAATGGCTCATTTTGAACCTCTGTTGAGAAGGACTTCACGGGGCAGGGCTTGTCAAACTAAAGCAGGCATAGGCAAATTCGGCGCTCCAGATGTTTTGGGACTACAATTCTCATCATCCCTGACCACTGGTCTTTTTAGCTAGGGATCATGGGAGTTGTAGGCCAAAAACATCTGGAGGGCCTATGCCTGAGCTAAAGGTTTAGCCCCTGGTAAAGGCCAGCTGAATGTCTGGGAACCACCAAAGGTGCCCCTTCAACAGATCTCAGCAATCAAGGCAGAGCATAAGGAAACAGTTTGTTTTTAACCATTTTTTTACTGCTTTTGCACATATAATAATTTTATACATATGGACTCTTAAGCTACAAATTGCTCACACAGTCACTCCTCCCCTTTGTTACTTCTATCATGGTTTGTTTAAACCAGTTACCAGTTACATCGTAACTAGAAAATGGAGGATCTTGGTTAAGTAGCCAGAATCTGACTGGTTTCCCAATTTACCTGTAACAGGAAAGTGGTTTACACAAATCTGATTTTATGTTCAGGGAATCAGTTATCCATAGGAATGTGGCAACAAGGAATGATAAACCACAGAGATTATGGTAGTTCTTGTAACAATAGCATTTGACATAACATTAGATAAACTGCCTATAAAAGGAAGACAATTTACTATTTCAATTCTTATTGAAAAGCAGAACTTACAAAATGAGAACCTGCAACATGCTATTGTTCTGGCTTTGACCTTTTCCTGGTTTTGCTAGGTGAAGGAACTATACCAGAAGGAATGAGGTTTCAGGTCAAATGGCATTTCCCAGGACAGAACCAAATGAACTGTAAATGAAGCAACCAAGAAAACTCTCTGAAAGTGATAGATTATCCATGAGTTATTTACACCTACCTGCCCCAGTGTGCATTCAATTTCTCCTAAGAAGTCATCATCACTCAGATCAACAGTTGTATTGTCAATGTCAAAAATCCCAAATTTGAGTTTCTGCACCAGCTCAAAATAGTAATCAATTAGGAATCTCTTGGAAAACTTGGGGTCCAAACAGTTCTTGATTCTTTCTGTGCGATCAACCTGCATATAAGACATTGGGGTGTGTGTGTGTGTGAGTTCAGCACATGATGTTTCAAAGAAATAAAACTCACTTTTACATCCCATAATTTGATGTTTCTAAAGAACAAATTAAAACAAAGAGCTAGTAGCCAGAAAAGAAACTTTATTAGAAATATTTAATTAAGTATCAACATACCTCATACCACTGTTGTCCACTGGTGTGCTGAAGCAGCACACACAATGGGTCTGACTTGGAGCCGACATCTTTATCCAGGAGGTTGCTACAAGAGATGGTTAGCTCCACCTTTGTTACACATTGCGCTGCCATCTGCCTCACTGGATGGGAAGCAAGCAACAAGTTTACTTAACACTGGGGTCATTTTAACAGCTCACGGTCCAAATCCAACAGAGATTTAAGCACAGCCCACGGAAGCAGGATTGTGGCCCAACAGTATTCAATAAATCATGACTATGGGTATCTTGGGTAGACATGCACCTTCCAGAGCAGAAAAGAATAAGGTTTCTCTACTGGCAAGTCAATAGCAGAACTAAGCAGCAGCTTAATCATTCACAGATAAACTACCATGTACATAAAAAGCATTCATGTGCAAGATGGATTGCAGTCACGCTCACAAAGCAAAAATAATAACTAGGTAAGTGCACACATTTAACTTGCTCAATAGGTGTACCAATCAGCTGTACATGTACATATACACCTACCAACCAAGGATAAAACATCATGCATTTAGTGAAATGAGCTCGTTTACAAAAGTTGATGCCACAGCAGTGCAGTCTGCAGGTACTACTCAGAAGTAAGTCCCACTGACTTCAATGTGACATTTCCAGGTAAGTGTATATATACAATTGCATCAATATATTTAAGACACTTATCTTATACTGTAGACACATAAAGTTACCTAAACTCTGGTACTTCACAGCAACACTGTCGAAGAGTGATGTGATAAATCACACGTCTGGGTGTAGGCCAAAAGCCTCTTTTTTAAATAGTTTGTCATTCCAAGGATTCTCAGACTTTATAATGGGGCACACTAAACCATGCATTCAAGCTCTTTTAGACATAGTAGGACTGAACTGGGACCCAGGTGGCGCTGTGGGTTAAACCACTGAGCCTAGGGCTTGCTGATCAGAAGGTCGGCGGTTCGAATCCCTGTGACGGGGTGAGCTCCCGTTGCTTGGTCCCAGCTCCTGCCAACCTAGCAGTTCGAAAGCACGTCAAAATGCAAGTAGATAAATAGGAACCACTACAGCGAGAAGGTAAACGGCGTTTCCATGTGCCGCTCTGGTTTGCCAGAAGCGGCTTTGTCATGCTGGCCACATGGAAGCTATACGCCGGCTCCCTCGGCCAATAATGCGAGATGAGCGCGCAACCCCAGAGTCGGTCACGACTGGACCTAATGGTCAGGGGTCCTTTACCTTTAGGACTGAACTAAAGTTGAGACAAACATTTTTTGATTGCCAGGATAATGATATATTTTTTTTACAAAATTTAAACAGCCCTTCAGCTTGATGGATTTCAAGGCAATCCACAACAACCAGCACAATATTATAAAACATCACACATTGTTACTAACCATAAAACTGAGAGGCAACAATAACTATAAAAGCAAGGAAGGCAGTCAGAGCAATTTAAAATGCCTGGGTAAACAGATATGTATTGACTTGGTGCCAGTAACAACCATGGGCTCCAGCCCATGAAAGTTTATACCACAATAAAGTTATTTGTCCTTAAGGTGTTCAAGATTCTTTGATGTTTCCATTGACTTGCTAGCAAATGTCAATGTGCCCCTTACCTGTACAGGTTTAAAGTTGAGCATGTGCTTTCAGCAAAATAGGAAATAAATAGTACGGCTTATGCTAAATGTAAAAGAGGGGAGGGGTTGAAATCTTAGAAAATTGTATTTCATATCAAAGATGGCCTTTCATTCAAAATTTAATTTTTGCTCAGTGTTAAAAAAAGTTTTAAAGTAGGGACCTTGTTATCTCAGATCTCTTCTTTCCCCCTGTATAGTGAAACAAGAAAGAACACATGTACTGCTCCTGCTAAAGGCTCTGTAATATTTCATTTTAGTAAAGCTGCAATCTTGTGAGAAAAAAACCAACATCCTCGTTCATGGAACTTGGAAGACCTATGTGTTTAGATCTGCAAACCCACACAATTTATTTTCTAAAGTCAATAAGAAGTCTAGTAGACCTGAACAACTGAATCAGAACTTGGGACTCCAGTCCATTCCAGATGCTAATGGCACCCTTATTTACAATACGAACATAAACACAACCATGCTGAGTTGAACCAGAATTCCTTTGAAGCCAACTAGATGTCTCAAGAATGCTCAGAAACAGGACCTGGTGGATGCTAGGGTACAGTCATACAGTGTACTCCAAACAATACTATTATTACTTCTGCACAAGCAATTGTTTCTTAAATAAACAAATGCAGTAAACACACACACCATCACATTTGTCTAGAAAATGGAACTACAAGAGAATAGAGCTCACAATCCACTGTTTGAGGGCCAAGAAACTAGGCACTGAAAACAGAGCCTGTGCTATGGTTTGCTGTTATGTCTGAATTCACAGACAACTGTCAAACCCACAATGCTCCATCTCAGTGATGGAAACTATACCTCAAGAGGCCGAAGAACTATGGATAGCAGTTACTAAGCTAAGCACTGAGCAGAGCTAAGCACTGAGAAGATGCAAAACACAACCAGACAAGTGGGTCAAAACCATGGTTTATCAGATAAACGTATTATAACAAAAATTCAGCCTTTCCCTATCTAATATTTAGGAAAGCTAATATATCACTATAATATACAACAAAACCACCTCATGGAAAAAGATAAAAAACAGCAGCCATCTAAAACTCAAAGTTGTTAAGATAAAACATCAGTAATGTAGGACAGCAAAGTAATCAAACTGGCAAGCTAAACACCTACATGAACAGGACAATCTTTGCTGGAAACCCGTAATGAAAAAGCTAAACAGGTCTCCCTGAAAAGGAAGTTCCAGAGCCTGGGCACAGCCACTAAAGGCCTGGAAGCTCCAACTTTAGTGTAGTGCCTTAACAATGGTTAGCATTGTTGAGCATCCTGAGCAAGTTTGCAGATGACACCAAATTGGGATGGGTGGCTAATACCCCAGAGGACAGGATCACACTTCAAAATGACCTTAACAGATTGGACAACTGGGCCAAAGCAAACAAGATGAATTTTAACAAGGAGAAATGTAAAGTACTACACTTGGGCAAAAAAAAAATGAAAGGAACAAATACAGGATGGGTGACACCTGGCTTGAGAGCAGTACATGTGAAAAGGATCTAGGAGTCTTGGTAGACCACAAACTTGACATGAGTCAGCAGTGTGATGCAGTAGCTAAAAAAGCCAATGCAATTCTGGGCTGCATCAATAGGAGTATAGCATCTAGATCAAGGGAAGTAATAGTACCACTGTATTCTGCTCTGGTCAGACCTGGAGTACTGTGTCCAGTTCTGGGCACCACAGTTCAAGAAGGATACTGACAAGCTGGAACGTGTCCAGAAGAGGGCAACCAAAATGGTCAAAGGCCTGTAAACGATGCCTTATGAGGAATGGCTTAGGGAGCTGGGTATGTTTAGCCTGGAGAAGAGAAGGTTAAGGGGTGATATGATAGCCATGTTCAAATATATAAAAGGATGTCATATAGAGGAGGGAGAAAGGTTGTTTTCTGCTGCTCCAGAGAAGCGGACACGGAGCAATGGATTCAAACTACAGGAAAGAAGATTCCACCTAAACATTAGGAAGAACTTCCTGACAGTAAGAGCTGTTCGGCAGTGGAATTTGCTACCAAGGAGTGTGGTGGAGTCTCCTTCTTTGGAGGTCTTTAAGCAGAGGCTTGACAGGCATATGTCAAGAATGCTTTGATGGTGTTTCCTGCTCGGCAGGAGGTTGGACTGGATGGCCCTTGTGGTCTCTTCCAACTCTATGATTCTATGATTCTAGCACATAATACAATTTTGCATTAAATCTGAACACAGCCAGTGGTTACTTGGAAGATTTTGCCTTCTACAGTCTCTACTTGTGGACCTCCTAGAAGCTTTTGTCTGGGTCACAGGATGCTGATGCTTCTGTTTAATTCAGCAGACCTCTTACATTTTTCATCTATATGCTAGTTGTCACACAATAACTACACGCCCATCCATTTCAACTCAAGCATATGCTCAAGATGTGAATGATTTGCTATACTGATCCTCAGGCTTCCCTCGGAATATGCTCCCCAAATGTGTAGGGAATTACACATGATAATCCTATAAAGTAACTACTTTGTGTGGCAATTGTTTCTCATAGCAGAAATGTAGTGTTTCTCATAGCAGAAATGTAAAACATATTAAGGGAAGGAACATATTACCAAAGACTTGGGGAGTTATAGTTGTTGTTGTTATTATTATTATTATTATTATTAATCAAATGTAAATACCATCCTTCATCTGAATCTCTCAGGGTCATTCACAGGATCAAAATACAGGATATTTGGCCACAGCTTAATGTGTCTGACACTTATCTGTCCTTCACAATTTGCATATTTGATTCTAATTTTTTTAAAAAGTTTTTAATACTGTATTTTAAACATTGCCCACTCTAGGACCTAGAGGTGCAGGATGGGTAATAACTCATATTATTCTTTTTTAAATATACACGATACAGCAGGAAAGACTAGTGCAGAACCAGTATATTGCGCCACGCAAAGAGATTTTCTGTGACAATACCTAAAGAGACTTGGTGATCTCTGCAAAGAAAACATAAAACAGACCTCATAGCCTTCAGTTCACCACTGCCATCCTAGCATAGGAGCCACACCCAGTGCAGAACCTGCATTCATCGGTCAACATTTACCCAACAGGCTACACCTCAATTTGGACTTTCATTCTAGATACGGAGCTCAAAGCAGGTATACCATCTTCAAACAAACCCTCACACTTCAACCCAACTGTGTGTGTGTGTGTGTGTGTGTGTGTGTGTGTGAAAGCAAGTCAAGGATATTCCTCAGTCTTCTTAAGAAGAGACAAAGCCAGTGCTATATATATATATATATGTGTGTGTGTGTGTGTGTGTGTGTGTGTGTGTGTGTGTGTGTGTAGGTACTCACCATTAAGTTGTTACTGTGAGTGCCACACATTTAACATTTTTTTTGGGGGGGGGGTTAAAAGGTGCCAGTACTGCATACCCTTGAGTAACCTCCAAGAAAATAAACACTGGTCAAAACAAACATCAACCTAGGGATCGCTGCTAATTTAAACTGGAAAATCGTCTCGGCTACAGTAACACGTGTGTGTGTGTGTAGTATCCCTGAGCAATGCGAACATAGATGAGATCCGACGTTCATTATATATTCTGGAAACTTTCCAGGCTTCACTGTTACCTGTTCGGTTTAAGAACTTGTGCTTCAGTTAACTTCGCCCGCCTCCCTCCCTCTCCTTTTGAGCCCGAGAAAAAGGGTGGGATGGGGAACAAACAGGCAGGCTCCAAATGCTAGAAAACATCTTAAATGAATGGCATGACCCCAAGTCCCGTCCCCCCTCGGTTCCCATTTCCACCATTCCTCTCCGAGGCGCCTCATCGGGCCGCAATTCCCACAAGCGACCCAGACAGGTTGCTCCCTCGCTCGCTCCTTTACACACCTCAGGCTTCCTCTTCCCAGGCGCTCCACAAACGTCCGAAAAGGTGCAGCAGCCCCGCCCTGAGCAGCGGCGCCTCTTCCCTGCAGGGCCTTGGAAGGACCGTAATAATAATAATAATAATAATAATAATAATAATAATAATAATAATAATAATAATAATAATAATAATAATAGGACCGACGAAGCCCTGCCCAGATACGTGAATCTGGGGTGGTGGCTCCAACGGCCAGCCTCACCTCAGAACTTGTGTAACTCAAGGAGCTGCGGGCGAAGCGGGCCGTGCGCATGCGTCGACCACCTCAGAGGACCCAAGGGGGAAAAAAGTAAATAAAGCCAATCCTTCTAACCCCCGCCCCTCTCCCAGCACCACGAGAGTCACGTGAGAAGACCTCGTGACGTCGGCGCGGAGAGCGGAGGGTCCTCGTGCGCGGGAAATCCAAAACCGTAGACGAATCGCTGAAGGTCCGCCACGAGGGGCGGAACGGGGGGATGGGGCCAAGGAAACCTCAGTTTTCTGCCCAAACCCGGCTGCTCTAGGAGGCGGCCACGCGCTACTTCCGGCGTGTCGGGGGGCCGGGAAAGAGAGCGTTTCCGGCGCGGAGGGGCGGGTGGAAGTCGGAGGGGGGGGGAGTACGGGAAGAGGCTTCCGCTATGGCGTCTGCAGCGCGGCTTTTGCGCCGAGGAGGCTGCCCGGTGAGGACGCGGCTCCTCTGCGGGGCTCCGAAGGCGAGACTCGGCTGGCGGCGCCAAGTCGCTTCGGGGCGAAGAGGCGGGGGAAGCGAGGTGCGGTTGCGCTCCGACGTGCGCTCATCCTTAGCTTTCTCTCCCTGCTCCCCCCCCATGTCAGCTTTAAAGTGTGTTCTGGGACGGCGACCTTGCAAAAAAAACCAAACTTGTCGGTGGAAATCTCGGCTTTAGAGTGAAGACCCCCCTCCCCCGCGCCTTATTTCCTCCCTTTTTACTCCCCCCCCCCAGGCTGTGACAACTAGAGTTGAGCTCTCCTCGGCTAGGGAAGTCTGGATGCTTTAGTTGAGATTCCTGCAAAGGGGGGGGGGGTTGGATTAGCTTGACCCTCTGGGTCCCTTCCACAGCTACAATTCTCCGATTCCAGCGGCTGCGCAAGCTGAGTTTGGTTTCTTCCGGGTAAGAGCACTAGAGACGTGTGGAGTTCGTAATGTTCACTTTAATGGTGAAGAAGCTGAAGAACAGCACCTTAAAACAGTTCTTTTGAATATGAAAAGGAAACAGGCCGGTCGCAGCATGGCAGATTCCCCAGTTAAATCTGTTAAACCTATTGCACTTAGCTGATCACAGGTTTGCTTTAAACATACTCATATGTTGAGTTATCTTATCCATGCTGCTTTTAATTTTCCCTCCTTGCAATACTGTTGTGGATGTAGTTGGCTGAACTAGAGAGGGAGGGCTTGTTAGCCAACAGGTGGGCAGGTAAAGGAGCCTGTTGCCAGGTAGACAGAAAATTGGGAGAGGTATGAGAAAGGGCCAACAAGAGTGTCTTAGACACCCAAGTGGTTAAATTTTGGGAGCATCATCCCTCGTGTCTCTGTAACCAGGTAGGCTGTGATAGTGGGGACGCAACAAGTACGAGTAAACAAGGACACCAAGTTTGGACATCAAGTAGTAGCACAATACAAAATACAAAATTCAACTTCAAATAATGTTTCTGATTATGATTAATGCATGGTTAGATTCAGATGTACAAAAAAATCATAGTTTTTTTGTTATATCAAGATTAAGCCTAAACGTGTTCACACTTCCCTGGGAATGAGCACAGTGGTACTTCTGAGTAAGCATGCCTAAGATTACACTGCACATATATCCTTGGACTCACAGAAGTAGCTTCACAGCCATCTTTTAGTACTGTACTGGGTAATAAGCATAATTGAAAGCTTTGTAAAAAGAGAGTGCCTTCTGAACTTGCAGGACTTCATTTGTATGCATACAGCCCAGTCTAACTTGTGTTTACTCGAGTAGATGCAATGTTTCTTTTCAAGTTGCAACTAAATATGGTTAGGATTGTACGCTTTGTCTCTTGTTAGTTGGCTGAACAGTCCAGATTTTTCAGAAGAGGAGTTGCATTCTCAGCACTGTCCTACCTGGGTTACGAAGCATACATACTAATCTCTCACTCTAGTGTGGTTCATGCTGATGTCAAAGGTAAGCGGAGGAATTCAGAGGCCTGGATTTTACAAAACACTAAAGCAAGTCATTGCTAAATATGAAGATCTTCCTTCCCAAGTCCTGCATTTGCTATGCTACCCAGAGCTAAGACCTGTTTGGCTTAATGTTATGTCTGAGCCTGAGCTTCTGATTTGTGTCCCCTCCCCCACCAGATTGCAAGTGGTAAGCCAAGAACAAACCATGCCTACAGCTCATGGAGCAAGAAAAATGACACGGCTTCAAACATGATGCTATACCAGACCATGGCTTAGCTCTGGGTAGTGCAGCAGCAGCCTGACCTGCAGTGGAGTGAAGTACCATTTTTTACTGTGGGTATACACATCCTTGCATGCTCATGCTTAGCCATAGTTTGGCTTAGTGTTGCATGTGCATCGTGCTGTGCAGTTGTAAAACTAGTTACCAGAGGATCCTTTTCCTAAACTCCTGTCTTGTACAGTGGTACCTCAGGTCATAGCTGCCAAGTTCTCCCTTTTTTTAAGGGAAATTCCCTTATGCTGAATAGGCTTCCTTGCGAGAAAAGGGAAAACTTGGCAGCTATGCCTCAGGTTGCGGACCCGATCCGTTCCAGGGTGCCGTTCGCAACCCGAACGGCGCTTTCGCGCATCGCAATAGAGCACTTTTGCGCATGCGCGAAAGCGCATAGAACACTGCGCATGTGCGCGTGGCCCAACCCGGAAGTAAACACTTCCAAGTCCTCCGCATTCATATCACGGAAAAACGCAACCCGCAGCGGACGCAACATGAGGTATGACTCTTATTTGTTTTTTCGAAAGCTATAAGTGAAATATAATGAAGACTGATCAGTTGCTTTAGCAAAATGGAAATTAAGCTAGCAGGTATTTATGCCATTATGGTTGCAGTGTGCTTTCTAACCCTCTGAAAGCTCTCAAAAACTTAACAGTCCAAAGAAGTCAGGTAATTACAGACTTAAATGAAGTTAGCAAAAGGAGCTTTAGATAGCAAGATGATGATGATGATCTGTAAGCTCAGCCAGAAGGTCTTGTTTAGCAGAATTATCTCCATTGCTGCAGGCATTGCTTTTTTGTATATTTAGATAACAGGGTGTTCTGTAATAACAGTGATATAACTTGCAATGCTTTATTTTTTTAAAAAATGGAAAACCTATGAATATTATCCAGAGAGAGACCTGCAGAAGGCTGCTGGCAGCAATTGACTTTTCACCCCACCTCCTCCTCCTGGCAGCCCCTGAAAAAGCTTAGGGACCTCTTCTGAATGGGTTGGGCTATGTTGGGGGGCATTGAGGGGGAAGGGCAGAGGCACTTTCCATGAGGAGGGAAGAGGTAGGAAAGTCAACTTTTACCCGCCCCCTTTCTTCATGTTCTCCGGATCTAACTCAGTGTATATTGCATTTGTCTTTACATACAGTTTGTTCCATATTATTGTACATTTATGAATACAGTTTAATTCATTAAATACCTTGCTATTTAGACATCTGTCATACTTCTTCTCTGGTACACTTTGCTCACTCTTGATCTTTCATACACTCTCTATGATGATTATTTTGAATCCGTACTTTTACTGGATCTTTTCGGTATAATGGACATATTTGTCATGAAGTGTATTTGTATGTATTTGTTGTATTATTTTCATAAAAAGTGACAAACAAATGGACTAAATAATAACAATATCTCAGTTGCTTTTGTCCTTGCCAACTCCCCTGGCTTTTGTGCCAGCAAATAATGTTTAGCAGTATGCAGAAGTCCTATACTATTGTAAGCACCCTAAAATGACAATTTCAAAGAAGAAAAACTGGTGTTGCTCAGAAATAACCCCCCAACAGATAAAAACATCCACAGACACACCCAAAACAAACAAACAAAACTCTAGTAACACAAGTAGGCGTGCTTTGCGCACACATACTGATAAAAACCCACACAAATAATACAAAACAAGCAATACAAAAAACTAGGTAGCATTCCAAAAGAAAACCCATTCAAAAAAGAGATAGACAAGATGCCCTCTCACCTTTACAAAAACAAGTAAATAAAACAGGCAACTCCCTGTTGATATGCAAATCTTGTTCCTGTCAGTTTGTTACTGGAAATAAACCAATATTATTTGCATAACACATAGCTGCCAAGTTATCCCTTTTTTTAAGGGATTTTCCCTTATGCTGAATAGGCTTCCTCGCGAGAAAAGGGAAAACTTGGCAGCTATGATAACATAGTTAATGTGGCACTTAGTAATAGTTCTTCACTGTGCAAGAAATAGACATAGTGCTATTTAACTTTAGCTGAATTGTTCTCCTCTTAGAGCTATTTATACACGCAAGATAGAATAGCATATTCACACTTTTTTTCCCTTTTTTAACCAACCTTAAGTTAATGAAGTCCTAGATCAAGCAGACTACCTATATGGGAGTGGGGAAACCGAAAAGCTCTATCAGTTGCTGGAAGAATACAAAAACAGGTACGTTATTGTAGCAGACTCCCTCTGTACTCTGGTCGCAAGAAGGGTCAGAGCATAGAAGCAGGGCACCTGCCACTTGTTATGAGGACAGCCATCTCTGCGGGGCAGAACATGATGGGACAGGGGAGATAATTCCTAAAGGATATACTTGACTGGTCGAATTTAGGGCAGCCATCGATATCATTTTCTTTAAGAATCTAATCATACTCCAACATCCTGTTCTCACAATAGCTAGTCAGATGTGTATGGAAGCAGCACTTTCTCCATTTGTAATTCCTAACAACTGGTATTCAGAGGCATATTGCCTCTGGCAGTGGAAGTAGAAAACAGCAATCATGGCTAGTAGCCATTGATCACCTTGTCTTCTGTGAACGTGTCTTAATAATCTCATTAAGCCATCCAAAATGTTGACCATCACTGCATCTGGCGGGGAGAAATTCAATTCTCCCACTTCCCCTCTGTGACATGAAATTTCCACTCCCCAACACATGCAGTCTCATCTCCTATACAAAGACAAGAATACCAAGCCATTGTGATGTAAGACTTAACAGTCAGCATGTCAAAGGTATTCAAAATGCTGCACAAATTCTTAGTTATTCTTCCAACAACTCTTTAATAGAGGGCAAGAACATCCTCGTTGCAGATGGTATTTAGGACTGGGCTGAGAAAAGTAGTGCTGTCTCAACCATTCTTTTATCAATTAATGAGAAAATATATTGCATTAAAATTGCGAAAAAAGAGAAAATTTTAGAAAAAATAATATTGTGGGGTGCAAGGTTTTTGCTGTATTTATCTTACTTTCAATGTGGCCAAGGTAGTCCTTTCTTTCATTTCTCAAATCATCTTTCAGTTGTCTGCTCTCTGCAGTCTTCCTGGGTATCCACATTTCCTGGAAAAAACCCACACATCTTCATTTGAACTTTCCTGTAAACATAGAGGGGGTGCTTATTGTTGCCTTTTGTGCTTACTTTGAAGACTTTTCTTACTGTTAAAAGAATCTGTATGGGGTGTTTATTTTTTATTTAAGGTAGAATTTCACTTAAAGACAAAATCAGCAATTCACAGTGTTTTTATGTGTTTGGTAGCCAGCCTCCCTAATTTCCCATGCTTTGATTTTAGCTCAGGGCTTTTTCATATCAGGAAGTGTAGGCAGTTGTAGAGGTCGAAGATCAGTTGAGAAATGTTTCATGGGAGAGGAAAAACCCACTGAACACAACCTCGTAACAATAAGGTAAAAATTCCCCAGCAAAACTCTAAAGTGCTGTGAGAAAGAAGCAGAGAGATCAAAGCCTCTTTCGCAGCAGATGAAAGCATTTGAGGAATTATTGCAGTTCTTTTCAGGGAGAAATTTGCTATTACGGATGTGAGGGACAAGGGATACAGGGAAGTCCCTCCCATCTTAAGTTCCAGCCCATCCCCAAGCGCTGGAGAGAGTAGGGAGAGCTCTGCCTCTAGCGGAGAGTCAGGAAGTGGGGTCCGAGGCTCAGGCAAGGTTGCGGAGCCCATGCACCAGGTGGGACAGGAAGTGGGGGGCCCGGGGGGAAGGCCAATCCCCCCAACTCCCGAATTGCGACGCAAACGTAGGGGGAAGAGGTTGGGTCTCCCAAAGCTTCTGTGCTGGAAGAAAACGAGCCAATCGCCATTCGGAGGTTCTGACACCTCACCTTAAGGATGCATATTTACCGCTCTGAACACTGTAAATAATCAGCACTTAATAAAAGCCTAAAAAGACCATGCTGGAGTCGTTACTCTAGAGTAGCCATATCAGGCCCCCTGACAACGAAGCTGCTTGTTTTAATAGCTTTTAGAAATGCTCACCAAGTTGTGTCATAAATTACTTGTGTAAAGTTCATTCTTGTCCTTGGCCTCCAGTCTTTGCGTCAGAAAATAAAGAGAGGAAAAGGAAGGTGTTGCTATACAACTTGAAAAACTTTAATTTACAATTACCTACCACATATTCACACAGGAGGGGAAATAGCTTATGAGCCCACAGCATCCCTGATCTAACTATAGATATGTTTCTTCGCTGGTTATTAACTCTCGCCTGGTAATTATCAAAGCATCCTATTGTGTTTCCTTATAACTAGTGAGAATGCACAACTGTTGTGGCGCTTGGCACGAGCATCGCGGGACGTGGCTCAGCTTAGTCAAACTTCGGCAGAGAAAAAGAAGCAGCTGATCTATGAGGCCCTTGGTTACGCCACAAAAGCACTCGAGAAAGAGAAATCGTGTTTCAATGTGCACAAGGTAAGTGTGGCTCCACTCCATTTACTGGGCTGCAAGACTAAAGCGAGGGTGTAGATCCTGCAAAAGCAACCCCTGACCGGAGGTGGATCCACTCAGGATCAAATGCAATAGCTATTATAGCAGAGTCCAAGAAAACATAGATAAGAACTGGAAATAGGGCAGCTCTGGTGAGGCAGTTGTTTTTCTCACAAAGGCCTGGCAGAGACTGAGAGGGTTGTGTGTTTTTTCTTGTTGTTTTTGCTAAAACAGCCAATTTGATTGTTACTAGAGGATACATCTACAGCTACAGGATACATCTGGTGGCTCTTCCTCTTTAGTACCGTGTTTCTCATATTATAAGACACGTCTTATATTAATTTTTTCCTGAAAAAAACACAGCATGGCTTATTTTCAAGGGATGTCTTATTTTTTAATTAAGTACCGGTACCGGTATCTGTACAGACCACAGACCTGCTCCCACCGGGTCTTCGCGCGCGGCAGGCAAAGGCTGCAGCCGGGTCCTGGGGCTGCGCGCGCGGCAGGCAAAGGCTGCAGCCGGGTCCTGGGGCTGCGCGCGTGGCAGGCAGAGGCTGCAGCTGGGTCCTGGGGCTGCGCGCGCTACGCGCTGAGGCTGCAGCCGGGTCCCGGGTGTCCGCGCGCGGTGCGCAAAGGCTGTAGCCGGGTCTTGGGGCTGCGCGCTGAGGCTGCAGCCGGGTCCCGGGTGTCCGCGCGCAAAGGCTGCAGCCGGGTCCTGGGGCTGCGCGCTGAGGCTACAGCCAGGTCCCGGGTGTCCGTGCGCGGTGCGCAAAGGCTACAGCCGGGTTCTGGGGCTGCACGCTCTGCGCGCTGAGGCTGCAGCCAGGTCTCGGGGGTTAACGCGGCAGCAGCAACCCTTCTTTGCCACAGACCTTCTTCCACCACCCGGTACGGCTTATTTTCGAGGTATGCCTTATATTTTTCCACCTCAGGAAAATCCTGCCATGCCTTATTTTGTAGGGATGCCTTAAAATATGAGAAACACGGTAGACCCCTCTTTCTGAATGGTCCTCTGGTTCTTAAGTTTGTTTTCAGCCAGACGAGTGCTCCTTTGCCAGTTCAGTATCTCCCATAGGGTCTCTCTCTCTCTCTCTCTCTCTCTCTCTCTCTCTCTCTCTCTCTCTCTCTCTCTCTCTCTCTCTCTCTGTGTGTGTGTGTGTGTAAGTGGATCTAGAGCAGGCATCCCCAAACTCGGCCCTCCAGCTGTTGTTGGACTACATCTCCCATCATCCCTAGCTAACAGGACCAGTGGTCAGGGATGATGGGAATTGTAGTCCCAAAACAGCTGGAGGGCCGAGTTTGGGGGTGCCTGATCTAGAGTAATGTGGTGGGGTGAATTGGCTGCTTAACGGCTCTTCGGGTATATTGAGGTTTTCTCCAAGTTCCCAGTCCTCCCCAGATGAGATCCCTCCCAATTGTTCCTTGATAGTAAACTAGACAGAACAATTTAATAAGTATTTACTCCCAGCCATATAGTAATAGAAAGGGGATGGCTACAATTTCTGTAGATTTTTCAAAATAAATAAAATTATAAGTAATGGTAATGGGCCTATTTCAGTTAATTTGAACTTCGTTAGGATTAAATTTCTAGAAACCCAACAGCAGTAACAGTGGGAAAACTCATCCTCTTGAAAATAACTGTGACTGGTGATTTAAATCGTAGCAGAATTACTGAACTAAATATTTTCATATATTATTTTAAAAACAGATACAGAGTTTGTATTTCCTAACATGCAGAATAATAGCAGTTCAGTTATGTACCTCTCCTTTATATTTAGTGGTATGCAATCTGCCTCAGTGATGTGGGAGATTATGAAGGAATAAAGAAAAAAATTGCCAATGCTTTTGTTATCAAGGAACACTTCCAGGTATGTAAAATTAAATTTCCTGTCTTGTGTCTGTTTGCTCAGTGTTTTGCATATCACAGAAATGTTTCCGGACTTAAACACAGCACAAAGGAGAAATTGTTATTTGCTCTAACACAGGGAACTAGTTCGACACATTTTACAAAAGTGAATTTAAGGACCAGGCATACAAGCCATTTTAAACTTTCAGGTGGTCTCAGTATAAACAAAGACCTTTAAACTTAAGTAAATGTGCGAGAAAGAGACTGAGCATCTGGAATGCTCTTTTGAAAAGGATGTGAATGTGTTTGAGGCCATATATTCCTCAGGATTACTACAGCAAATGGACTTAAATTTAACCTTTAAACCATAATGTGAACAGTGCCCCTTTAACGAGCAGTGTTTGGTGGAGGAATAATAATAAGCCTAACTCAAAGCAGTCTTAATTTAATAATTGATCTACCGCAAAGGTGTAATAGGCTAAATATTATTGAACAAATTGTTGTTGTTTAGTCGTTTAGTTGTGTCCGACTCTTTGTGACCCCATGGACCATAGCACGCCAGGCACTCCTGTCTTCCACTGCCTCCCGCAGTTTGGTCAAACTCATGTTTGTAGCTTCAAGAACACTGTCCAACCATCTCGTCCTCTGTCGTCCCCTTCTCCTTGTGCCCTCCATCTTTCCCAACATCAGGGTCTTTTCCAGGGAGTCTTCTCTTTTCATGAAGTGGCCAAAGTATTGGAGCCTCAGCTTCAGGATCTGTCCTTCCAGGGAGCACTCAGGGCTGATTTCCTTCAGAATGGATAGGTTTGATCTTCTTGCAGTCCATGGGACTCTCAAGAGTCTCCTCCAGCACCATAATTCAAAAACGATTCTAAATTCTTCGGCAATCAGCCTTCTTTATGGTCCAGCTCTCACTTCCATACATCACTACTGGGAAAACCATAGCTTTAACTATACGGACCTTTGTTGGCAAGGTGATGTCTCTGCTTTTTAAGATGTTGTCTAGGTTTGTCATTGCTTTTATCCCAAGAAGCAGGCGTCTTTTAATTTCGTGACTGCTGTCACCATCTGCAGTGATCAAGGAGCCCAGGAAAGTAAAATCTCTCACTGCCTCCATTTCTTCCCCTTCTATTTGCCAGGAGGTGATGGAACCAGTGGCCATGATCTTGGTTTTTTTGATGTTGAGCTTCAGACCATATTTTGCACTCTCCTCTTTCACCCTCATTAAAAGGTTCTTTAATTCCTCCTCACTTTCTGCCATCAAGGTTGTGTCATCTGCATACCTGAGGTTGTTGATATTTCTTCCGGCAATCTTAATTCCGGCTTGGGATTCATCTAGTCCAGCCTTTCGCATGATGAATTCTGCATATAAGTTAAATAAGCAGGGAGACAATATACAACCTTGTCGTACTCCTTTCCCAATTTTGAACCAGTCCGTTGTTCCATATCCAGTTCTAAGTGTAGCTTCTTGTCCCACATAGAGATGAGGTGATCAAGCACTCCCATTTTTTAAGAACTTGCCATAGTTTGCTGTGGTCAACACAGTCAAATGCTTTTGCATAGTCAATGAAGCAGAAGTAGATGTCTTTCTGGAACTCTCTAGCTTTCTCCATAATCCAGCGCATGTTTGCTATTTGGTCTTTGGTTCCTCTGCCCCTTCAAAATCCAGCTTGTGCTTCTGGGAGTTCTCGGTCCACATACTGCTGAAGCCTGCCTTGTAGAATTTTGAGTGTAACCTTGCTAGCGTGTGAAATGAGTGCAATTGTGCAGTAGCTGAAGCATTCTTTGGCGCTTCCCTTCTTTGGGATTGGGATGCAGACTGATCTTCTCCAATCCTCTGGCCATTGCTGAGTTTTCGAAACTTGCTGGCATATTGAGTGTAGCACCTTAAAAGCACCGTCGTTTAAAATTTTTAATAGTTCAGCTGGAATATCATTACTTCCACTGGCCTTGTTATTAGCAGTGCTTTTTAAGGCGCATTTGATTTCACTCTCCAAGATGTCTGGCCATCAACCACACGAAATGTTCCTTTCATATCTCCAATTTTCTTGAACAGATCTCTGGTTTTCCCCATTCTATTGTTTTCCTCTATTTCTTTGCATTGCTTGTTTAAGAAGGCCCTCTTGTCTCTCCTTGCTATTTTTTGAAAATCTTCATTCAGTTTCCTGTATCTTCCACTATCTCCCTCGCATTTTGCTTGCCTCCTCTCCCCCACTATTTGTAAGGCCTCGTTGGACAGCCATTTTGCTTTCTTGCATTTCCTTTTCCTTGGGATGGTTTTCGTTGCTGCTTCCTGTATAATATTACGAGCCTCCATCCATAGTTCTTCAGGCACTCTGTCCACCAAATCCAAATCCTTAAACCTGTTCCTATTGAACAAATAGGATACAGTATTTCATTTCACCAGAAACCTAAATGTAAAATGCAGTGTTTTCTTCAGGCAGGCAAAAGGTACAGGAATATCATCTAGGCATTGCTACAGGTTGGAAGGGTGATTGTGGGAGCAATAGAGGCTATGGGGTTAGTGTTTTAAAAAAATACCTGATAGGCTTTCATTTGTTGCCTTTCCTTGACAGAAAGCGATAGAACTGAATCCAAAGGATGCTACATCACTTCATCTTATGGGCATTTGGTAAGATTTTTAAGCAAAATCATACTTGTGCCACCGCTGTTAATGAAATACAAAATGTTTGGACATAAACTTTGCAAATTCCACCTGATTCTCTTGGCACTGGCTTATTAACAGCATTATAAAACACCCTCTTACCATTAAACAAGTTTGTATTAGCAACCGTGCCGATATAGACAAATTTGCAAGAAGGCATTGCAAAGCATTACAGTGGACACTCTGGTTGCGAAAGTGATCCATGTGGGAGGCACGTTTGCAACCCACAGCACAGTGTCTGCGCACACGCAGGTTGCGATTTGGCGCTTCTGCGCATGCACAAAGCGCAACTGCCAAAACCCGGAAGTAACCCGTTCCGGTACTTCCAGGTTCAGCGTAGTGTGCAACCCGAAAACACACAACCTGAATCGTCTGTAACCCAAGGTATGGCTGTATTACTATTCTAGATGGAAACAAAAGTCTTATTTCCACCCATCATTACCATTTGGGCCCCTGTGGAATTCTGTAGCTAGATAGTTTAGAATGAAAATAGAATGAAAATAGAAAACTTAATAGTGTATTCAAAATAATACACAGATAAATACTATGGGAAAATTACAGTAACAGCAACCAAAACATTTTTCAAAACGTTTTGGGCACCATTTCAAACACAGCTCAGTTTCCACTTTCAAAAGAGCAACATTCCCATTCTGGAGTGTCAGGAAACGTGCTGTGTTCTGCTTCTTTCGTGGATTGCTTTTTTTGGTCAGACTGCATACAAAACTCTTTTTTTTTCCCCTCACATTTTTTTGCCACACGCTGCCTAATCCTGTTGAGAGACCTAAATTGCTTTTAGCGATTTCCCATGTTTCTGGTCATCCTCTTAGGAGAATTACCTCCTTCCTGGTCTGCTTAATGGTTATAAGTGGCTCAATATTTCTGTTCATTAGCGTAAGAAATTGAAAACTCATTAGCATTCACTTCCCTGTTTGGCCCTCAACAAGCCCTGCAAATTGTTGCCCTGAAAGACATTAATATGGCCATGTGGCAATTTTGATCAAATCCTTGAAAGGGGGGCAAGATTGGGAGCTTTTGTCTTTATTCTTTTTTCTTCTGATGCTTGCTGAGAAGGCATGGATGTCCAGAAACATTTTGAAGCAGCCTGACCGAGAATTACAGGCACTCCCCCCCCCCCAAACTTAGGTGCGTTCAGATCACTTGCGACCGCACATATGAGTGGGAGGGGGGTGAGAGACCTGAAGAGCCTCAACAAATTCCCTCTGTGCCTCCAACTTGTGAGGAGACCCTCCTTGTAGCCTGGAAAGGATGCCTGCACATGATGGAGATATCTGCCTGACTCTCCTGGACTTCTTTGCCTTTAATTGAAAAGTAGGCATACGAGTTGTTGTTTAATCTGGAGGTGTTTTCCTGCCCCGTTTTCCTGCTCTAAATATCCCCCTGAGCCAGTTGCTAGCCTTATGAGGGGGAGATGCCTGTGTTCTTTTTATTTTGGGGGTTTGAGAAATAATTTTTGCTTAGGTCAGGCTGATTACTGACACTGGACTTTGAAACTTCCCTTGTAGAAAATAGGTGGGGTAGCCTTTATTTGTTTGAGTTGGTTGCAGCTGCCCGCTACGTTCTTTCTGTTTTTGTGACACACTGTGCTACACTGAATTAATCTGTTTGGGATGCAACCTTGGAGGGTTAGCCTAGTAGAGTGTTTGGCCTCATGTGATTTCAGGTAGACAATAATATGGGCTTTGCGTTGAAGCCAGAGGTGATTGCTCAGACATGTAGAACTCCCACCGTTTTAAAAAATACTATTGTTTGTGTTCCCCTGTCATCTAAAAGTATAGTTTCGGTAATGTATAAATCCGATAGAAACTGAACATCTTGTGTGTGCTAAAGAGCAATGGATTGTTCTATGGAAAACTACCTTTAAAAACGGTGTTGTCTAAAATGAGGGGAACCTCATTAAAGCTTCCTCATAGATGGTATCTCACACCTTTAAGATTGTCCTGCATGACTAATAATGTCTTATTCAAGGGTCTTATTTTCATATGTGGCAGAGTTGTAGTCAAATTTTGAACTATTGGTCATTTGAACTCGTGGAATGATCTACTGAAGTGAACCAATACGGACATTTGAGATAATTTATAACTTTTATTCTTGTAGGAGGTTGAGTCAACCAATGTGTTGTGATGTTCTTTGTTGGTTGTATAGTTCTGTTGACCTAAAAGTGAATGAAAACAGAGAGAGAGAGAGAGAAAGAGAGAGAGAGAAGAGAGAGAGAGAGAGAGAGAGAGAGAGAGAGAGAGAGAGAGAGAGAGAGAGAGATATTGTGTGTGTGTGTGTGTGTGTGTAATAATAATGTGGGCTTTGGAGATTAATATATACTCCTCTCCAAACATGCATACAGAATGTCAAAGTGTAAAGTACACAACATCCTTTTGCATTTCTTGCAGGTGTTATACGTTTGCTGACATGCCATGGTATCAGAGCAAAATAGCTGCAGCTTTATTTTCTACGCCACCCAGCTCCACCTATGAAGAGGTATGGTACCCCAACAGCCTATGAATGGGTTTTTCTTGGTTACTGTATTATAATTAAAGCACTGAACGAGGAAGGTGACACTCATCTTAAACTGTAAGGTTGTCGTGCAGTAAACATGAACATACTGATCTCAGTATCACAGAACCTGAGATTTTGAAAAATAAACGTAGCTATATTCATGACAGCTGTTTAACAAAACAAATTGGGTTTAAATCATGGGATAGGACATCTGCTGTCCTCCATGTGTTGTTGAACTACAGTTCTCTTAATCCCTGAGAGCTTGCTGACTCTGGGGCCAGTGGGAGCCAGAGTCCAGCATCATGTGGAGGCCACAGGTTCCCTACATCTGGTTAAAACTGCATTTTGTAAATAATTATGTTCTTCTAAAAATGTATAATGGGGGGCAGGACTTGAAGCGCACACCCATTTCACAGAATGGATTCGTAAACATAGCAATTACCTTGTACAGTGGGTTATTCCCTAAAATATTTTAGCCCACTGCTAGAGGGATTTTGATTATTTCAGGTTATTTTTCAGCCATACTCTTAACTTTAATACCAATATTTTGCAGGCCTTACGTTACTTCCAGAAGGCTGAAGATGGTAAGTTACGTAGCACTGTAGAGTACATGGTATCCTTTGTGCATGGACCGTTAAAATTAAAAACCAAAGTAGAACCTTGTCAGGAACAAGTGTGAAAGGCTTTACTATTCATAATGAACCTCAGAAATATTTGAGACATTAAACCAACCCTCCGGAACAGATTTGGGAGAAGTACCATTGATCAAGTTTAAATCCTTGTGCCCACAGGACAGTTGCTTAGTGCTGTATTGAATCCGAGTCAATTTTTAGTTTTGAAAGAAAGTAGAAATTGACTGTTTCTAGCTTAAAGCAGGAGGAAAGTTGTTTCCTTTCCCAGAATAATAGAATCATATAATTTTAGAGTCGGAAGGGACCCCGGGGATCATCTATTCCAACCACCTGCAAAATTTCTTAGCACATTTTGGTTAACTGATGCAGCTTATATGCAATAGCCAGCCAAGCAAAAACCTTATTGGCCATGTTAGTATTGCCTGAAGTGCATATGCAGAAATCACTGCGGTGTTCTCAAATATGTTGTTGACTAAAATATTATATATTATATTATATAAAAATCTTTCTGTTTTGTGCAGTTGAGCCAAATTTCTATAGTAAGAACTTACTCTTCTTGGGAAAGACATACATGAAGTTGAACAACAGGAAAATGGCCCTTTTGTGGTTAACAAAGGCCAAAGAACGGCTGTCACACACAGAGGAGGATAAGCAGGTAAGCATTGTGGCCATTGTCACTGTTGGCTAAAGAAACTCCTATTTTTGCAGAGTGAGTCACAGCATACTCTGAACCTACTCCCATTATGCTCAAAGGGCAGAATATTCAGAATGTGCTTAGAAATAAAGTGTTCCAAATGAAAAAGCTATATAAACATGTCATCAAATTGTTTGCCTTTGGTGTGCTAACAATTCATCAAAGTATATTAGGGGAGTATTAGCAGTGTTTTTAAACTGACCTAATGTTCGTATAAGGTAAAGGTAAAGGAACCCCTGACCATTAGGTCCAGTCGTGTCCGACTCTGGGGTTGCGCGCTCATCTCGCATTATTGGCCGAGGGAGCCGGCGTATAGCTTCCAGGTCATGTGGCCAGCATGACAAAGCCGCTTCTGGCAAACCAGAGCAGCACATGGAAACGCCGTTTACCTTCCCGCTGTAGCGGTTCCTATTTATCTACTTGCATTTTGACGTGCTTTCGAACTGCTAGGTTGGCAGGAGCTGGGACCAAGCAACGGGAGCTCACCCCATCACAGGGATTCAAACCGCCGACCTTCTGATCAGCAAGCCCTAGGCTCAGTGGTTTAACCACATCGCCACCTGGGTCCCAATGTTCGTATAGTTTTAAGTAAATTTTCAAGTGTTCCTGCCAAGAAGCTGAATTTAAAACTACGAGGATGAAATTTCTTTTTTCACGGGAGGGAGCTTGAATTGATTAGAAAGCCATAAATCTTACAGTTTAGTTATTATTCTCATCACAGTGGTATACTGTATAGTCATTCCTCCCCGGAGCTCAGGAGAGAACAGATTAAGATTTCTTCCAATTCTGTGAGGTTACACTAAGAAATGTTTACTGACCTAGGTTGCTCTGTTTCATAGAGAAGCGGAGATTTAAACCCAGGTCTTCATCAGCCAGTGCAGTCTACTTTACCTCAGTGGTTCCCTTACAAATTAAGGCAGGATCTTCTGTTCATAGAAATAAAGATGACAAATGGTTGCTCAGCTACTCTGGCTCTTCAATCCAGTGCCCTTGATGAGCAATAGTGATTGGAGGAAAGTGGGCAGATCTAATGTATTTTGCATAAGCTTACTAAGCTGAAATGGGTAGCACCCCAAAAAAGAAAAGAACAGCATTGCAGAGGGAACAGATTCACAGGCTAAGGGAAGGCAACTCTGTCATCTGGAGCTCTCACTAATCACTATTGTAGCTGTTAGTATTTTTGCACTCAATTTCCACATACACACAAAATGCAGATCTTCACTTGTAGGGCTTCAGCAAGATGTATTTGGCATTCATTTGCTCAATTATAAAAATATAGTTGCAGAATTCCAACTAATGTCAAACGTTAGGCTCTAGTCTAAAGGAAGGGATGGGGTTCCTTTTTTGAGCCAAGCATTACACCAGTGGAAAGCTGTCTGGGCAGTCAGATTTCACAATCGCACACAATCAAAGATATGTAAGAATTACTTGCCATGGAGAGAGGAGTATATATTTAATTCTTAGCAACTCCTCTTAGGTTTCACCTTCCATTTTCTCCAGAGACTTTGTGGGGGGAAATGTCTCCAGCAGGGTGGGGGTGGGGGAATTCTCCCACACCTTTTATCTGTGCAGAAGGTAGAAAGATCCCTGTTTTAAAAGAAGAATGCAATAATGCCTGTGCACAACTGAATGGCAAAGTGCCCCTTCAGAGCCTCCAGCTTCAAAATGCAACAGTACCCCATGAATTGCATGAGTACAGTTGGAAAATGCATTGACAACTATTGGCATATTTTCAATACCTCTCTGCTGAGACCTTTCCCCCTCTCTTTTGATGTCCTTACTGAGAAAGGCAATTCAATCACACACTTGCCCCACAACTCTCTTTTCCTGCTTTGCTGCTTCCCAGAGGGCAGATGAAATCCATCCCTAACCGAGACACTATTGTGGGCATGGCTGCGTCTTGGTGGGAAGACACTATTGAACTTTTCATCTCTTTTTCATTTCAGGTACATAAAGAAGCTGTGGAATTGCTAAATTCTCTGTGACAAGATCATTGAAATATTGTGTGTTGCTATGATCTACTTACTGGGCTGGGGCAACCCTGTCAGATGGGTGGGGTACAAATTATTATTATTATTTACTAATCAAACACATAAAACAGGCCTGGTGCTATGGAAATGGCCACATCTTTAACTGGAGGACATTCTATAATGTATTGACTATTGTGTGAAATATATATTGCAGGAGATGGAAGGGATATGTATAAAATATACTGTTCCAATCAAAAACAGTTATAAAATTTTCTTAGAAGAATTGTTTATACTTTGCTTCTAAATCCGTTTTTCACTTGCTGGAGCTGAACTCTCGGTAGCTAGTATCTTGGGAAAAGAACAGCCTAATTATCATTATCTTCTTCAGAGCCCCAACACCACCTTTAAAAATCCTAATATAAAGAATAATGTTGGGCCTGTCAATTTTTTAAGACCCATGGACATATTGTGGCTTTTGAGTAAGTACCATGGATCACTTCTATCACTCACTACCCTGGAAAGAGACAGAAAGCATGTTTTCGAAGGGATATGGGTATCAGATCCAGTAAAATTAATGTGAGCCTTTAATAGAACGTAAGGAGAAAGTGCATAAGAATGTCATGCTTCTACCTTCCTCCTGCTGCTCTTTCTACTTTTCAAATGGGAAAAAAGGAAACTACCCTCATCACTGAGGGTGTGAGATGGACAGAGGCTTCATGAGCGCTGGGGAAGACCTCAAGGGTGAAACTGTACCCATGGGTGCAACACTAGGAACTCCTGGAGTGATGTATGTTGAGAAATACATGCCCATGGCAATTTCTAAGGGTATTCTTTACCCTTGGGGAGCAAGTATACGCTCTTTGGGGTTAATTTTGATAGACTCCGTAACACTTGTTGAACCTTTTGGGGTTTGGCAGAATGAGCTACTGCTTCCTTGTTGTCAGAGAGGAGGTACCTTAATCAAGAGAATGAGGGAAGCAGGCAGAGATAACATCAGATCCCGCTCCAGTGGATTTCTCCCTTCCCCTTCACCAACTTCATTTTTTTATCAGTTATTTTAGTATTAAATTGTAAAACACCATGGGTGCCTTGGCAGGAAGGCATTGTATCAATGCAGTAAATAAACTGGTTCCCTAAAAGTGTGAACTGTGTTTTCCTACTGTGGCTTCTTATATAATAAAGACCTCTTTCAGAGCCTTTCAACAGGCTCTAAAGATGCAGCAAACACTTAAGGAACATTTGCCATTAAACACAATATGGAGCACCTTATTGTCCTGCCTCTTTTCAGTTTTGTGGGGTGTCTGTTTCTCTCCCTTGAAGACAGTTAGCTTTCTAGAGAACTCTGGTAGTGGGGTGGTGTAGAAATGTCACAGGTAAATCAAGCCAGCCTGTTGTACAGCTGATCCCTATTTACTAAATTGTCTGGTGGCTGACAGTTAAAAGCATCCAGATTAAATGCTGAAATCTGCCTGGGATATACAGATTCCTCTTGCAGACGTGAAAGCATGAAACTTCAGATGCCCAGAGCAAGGTACTGGCTGCAAACAGGGTCCAGTGAAACAGTAACATAGCTCCCTCCTTACTGTAACTTTTGGACCTTGAAAATCCTGCAACTGGCTAACCCAATGGTTGCAAGCAAACGGGGAGGATGTGACCGACGTTTGTAGCAATAGCAGCTGATTACTAAACTCCCCACCGCACCTGCCCAACAATTGGGAGAAACCCATGTGTCTTGTGGGAAACAACAAAGACTGGAGTACTGTAACTTCTTCCTTCACTGACAAGCGGGAAAGGCCCTTTACAGGGTGAAGCAAGTCATTGCCAGCAGCGGGCAGCTGGCTGACAAGACCTGCAGGTAGGGGCCTGTCTCTCTTCTCTTGCCCCACCCTGCTGCTCCATCACCCCTCCCTTCGTCGTCTTGCTGCTCATGTCTGTGTGGGGAGGAGGGTTACCAGTTACTGGCATAGCTGCCAAGTTTTCCCTTTTCTCGCGAGGAAGCCTATTCAGCATAATGGAAAATCCCTTAAAAAAAGGGATAACTTGGCAGCTATGGTTACTGGTGGTGGGCTGGTGCCAACACATTATCTATCCCAGGGCACTGTGGTCCCTTGTCAGGTCATGCCCCCCCCTTGCTGCTGGCTATGCTTTTAACCCAAATTTCCTTTCTACAATTGTATGATCTTCCATTGCCTGCAGTGTTAAGGTTATCGAAACACGTTCCTCTACAAAAACAGACACCTGAGATAGTGTAAACTGCTCACCCTTTCTGTAAACCTGTCAAGCCAGCTCTACCTATTTTAATTGTTGCAGGGAAACACTAAGGATTGCTACCATAGAAATCGGTGCTGTATGTGTAACAGGGAAACCTGGCCTGATCACAATTCCCCACCCCCACCCCCTAAATCTTCCCAAGTAGTGCTGTGCCTGAAGTAAGGAGCTACAACATCTCCCTGACCTGTGGCTTTACTCACTAAGGCTGACAAAATTTGGAATCAAGCCATCTAGAGGCCAGTTTCCCCTTCCCGGATGTATTTGAACAAGGAAGTAAAATAGTCTAACGTCTTGTGTGTTCAGTTCTGGGCACATTTTAAGAAGGATACAGTGGTACCTCGGGTTAAGAACTTAATTTGTTCTGGAGGTCTGTTCTTAACCTGAAACTGTTCTTAACCTGAGGTACCACTTCAGCTAATGCAGCGTTTCTCAACCACTGTTCCGCGGCACACTAGTGTGCCGCGAGACACTGGCTGGTGTGCCGCGACGTGCGGCGACGAGAAGGGCGATTTGCATTGTCACGTGCCTGGCGGCCGCCAATAAACTACACTGACCCGCCGGAAAGGAAGCCGGCCGGGTCACGACGCGGGGCGAGCGCAGCTCTCAACAGCCACCACCACGGGAGGGTGGTTTTAGACAAACTTAAAGAAGCTGGCTGGATGAGCTCAACCTGAAACTTGCTGAGCAAAGGATTGTGCTGGCAGATAAATCAGCGGCTTGTGAAGCCTTATTACAGGAGATTGCAACCAACACAGCAATTGGCAAGTATTTCTTACAGTCATAATTATATAGTCAATATAGGGCGGCATAGAGTTAATTTTTTTAACTTTTTTAATGGTGGTGTGCCTCGTGATTTTTTTCATGGAACAAGTGTGCCTTGGTCCAAAAAAGGTTGAGAAACACTGAGCTAATGGGGCCTCCTACTGCCGCCGCACAATTTCTGTTCTCATCCTGAAGCAAAGTTCTTAACCTGAGATACTATTTCTGGGTTAGCGGAGTTTGTAACCTCAAGCGTCTGCAGCCCGAGGTACCACTGTATAGACAAATAGGAACAAGTTTCAGCAAGGACAACAAGTATGGAGGAAAAGTCCTTTGAAGTTGAAGGGAATGTATAGCCTGGAGAGGGTGGTATAGCACATAATAGTACTCTTGAAATACCTGAAGCCATCTCATGTGGAAGATGGCAAAAACTTGTGCTCTACTAGCTAACCACAAGTGTAGAGCTAATAACAGGCATAGGCAAACTTGGCCTTCAGATGTTTTGGGACTACAACTCCCATCATCCCTAGCTAACAGGACCAGTGGTCAGGGATGATGGGAATTGTAGTCTCAAAACATCTGGAGGGCCGAGTTTGCCTAGGCTTGGCTAATAATCATTTAAGTTATAGCGGACTAGATTAGGAGAAACCTCTTGGAGGTACAAGCAGTTGGACAACGGAACAAAGGATCTCTACAAGTGGTGGGCTGTCACTCACTGGAGGTCTTCAAAGCAGAGGTTGGACGATTGGTAATGCAAAAAAAAATCTAAAGGAAAAATGGGCTTTAGGATATTAAAAACAAAAGTGAAGGGGTGAAACAGTCTAGAAAAAGAAAAAGAGCACTGAAAGGAGCCTAACTAGAACACAAAGCAAGTTGCCCAACATACACAAAAATCATGCAAACAGTAGCAAAAATCCCCCATATGCTGATAAAGAACATATCAAGAACCAAGACAAATGAATAACACAAAAGCACAAAGCTGAGCAGCATGAAGGCAGGAGTAGGGGCTGATTGGATGTGATCAAATCAGCTGCAATCCCACCTTTAAGCACTGGAGGGAGCTCGTGTCCTACACGATCTACCCCTAGGTTTCTGTTGTCAAATAGCAGGTTAGGCAAAATTATGTACAGACCTCCTCCAACGTTGATTCTCTCATTGCAACACATTAGAGAAGTCTGTTCACACATACATGACCCACTATGGGTACAGGAAAATGAAGTTCAGTCATCTTAAAACTGGCAAATCTAGATTGTTATCTGTCATCTGAGACTCGAGAAGAAAATTACTACTTTCCTATGCGTGAATCGTCACACTGATGGCTGTTGAAAGATTTTTCCTTAAAGCTTGAGGATAAGCATGCCTGCCCTGTTCTACTGAAATATGACTAATCAATGCTATTTACAGGTAGGTAGCCGTGTTAGTCTGAGTCGAAGCAAAATAAAAAAAATCCTTCAGCACCTTAAAGACCAACTAAGTTTTTATTTTGGTATGAGCTTTCATGTGCATGCACACTTCTTCAGATACACTTGAAACAGAAGGTGTTCTCTTTCAAGTGTATCTGAAGAAGTGTGCATGCACACGAAAGCTCATACCAAAATAAAAACTTAGTTGGTCTTTAAGGTGCTACTGAAGGAATTTTTTTAATCAATGCTATGTGAGTCGTATCTAAAGCAGGAGAGTTAAGATTAAATTGAAATTCCACTGCTTCAAACAGGAATTAGACCTCACTACATTTTTCTGAAACAAGCAAACAACTAATGCTATGACCCATCCTTATATGGGTTGTAGCTGGGCCTGTGTGAATGTGTTTCTTCAAATAAGGCAAATCAAAACGGACCAGCAGTTTAAGAAGTGTAAGCACTGAATCCTGAGATTAAGCAGCAGAGAGAGAGGAATGTGCAGTGCCGTACTCATTTTTGCTCACCTTTCCTCATCCAGCTACAGATGTAGTGTTTATTTTCCAGCCATATAGCAGCACTAGCTAGATGTGGGCATAAATGAAGATCCATGTCCAGTATATTTCCTATATGACTTTCAGAGAATACATTGCTAGCGTAGTTAGGAGCTGGTGCAGGTAAGCAAAAAAAAAACCCCGGTTTGAATTTTATTTCTACTAGGTAGCAATAGGAAGATCAGTTCCCACTTGGGGAGGGAATGCCCACTGGAGAAGTCAAACTTCATTAATTCATTTTCTGCATTATCTTAGGAACTTTTTTTTTTTTTTACGTTGCTCATGTGAATGGTGGTAGGGGCAGGGCAACCTAAAAGACTAAGGTTCCAATCAGGGTAGAAAAATCAAGATGATATTTTGGTGTAATCATACATATGTGTGTGTAGGGTAACTAACACAAGATAGACAGGAGGTCTGTTAATCAATGCAGTGCTTTTATCAAGCATTCACAGGTTAATAGTCATGAATAATAAAGTGTAACAATATGTAGAAAAATAAGATTTTGGCAGAATTAAACTGCTATATTGAGAAAATGAGAGCAAATATAGCAGAGTCACTGCATTTACAGGTTTTTTGCAGTTTGATATGTTACAGAAATGTTAATTCTAGGAAATCTGTTTCATGTGTGTACAAAACTGTATAAGTTAAATTTAATGGAATTTACAGTGAATATTGAAAGCATGATACAAATGGCAATTTAAAATGTTACTCTAATAAGGAAGCACAATTTGCTAAAAGTAGCATTTAATAATTCACATCAGTAAGTTGTAGAATTTATTACACATATTTGCAGTTTAGCAAATGCCCCTCAATACTGCAAACACAATTTAATTTTTTATATACATTGTGCACTTATGACAAATAAGCCTTGGCCTATATAAAAACAAAATTTAGAGTTGCTTAATTAGGAACATCTGGATTTTTTTTCTTGAAGGGATGAGAGTATTGAAGACTAATAGAAAATTAGTTCAGTTGTGCAAAGCATATGTAACTACTTCCATTTGGATTTTCTAGATTCATGATCAAAAAAATGAGAACAATTCACATTACTTTTTCATATCCTCCTAAATTAATTAGTTTATCAAATGAAATTGAAACATATCACTAATATCCTTTTTTTAAAGCCTGTAAGATACCAGACTGGGACAGAATATGTAGGAATCTTTTTATTTTTTCCTTGAAGATTACCTACTGTTCTCTTGGAAATAACCCAAGGTAATATGTAAACAATTTTCAATGCTGCTCAATGAGTTATAATAGTCTGTTCAGCTCCTACAGTAAAAGTCAGAACAGTGGCACCAATGTCTTAACAATCACATTCATCTTATTGTACATTACTCTTGTGCAAGTAATAAAGGATTTACTCATGACCTCAGCTACACAGAAGTTGGGTTATCAGCTATTACAATTATTATTTTTTAATTCAGCTGACAGAATATTACATTCTATCATTTCGAAAAGCCAGCAGCATTTTTCTACATAGCAAGGATGTGTTGGGCCTAAGCCTTTTAACACCTTTAAAACAGCCATGCAATAGAAATAACCCTTAGAGATGTTGCATAAGTGAGAAGAATACAGAGCAGTCTGCACATTTTCTGAACAAAACCAAGAAAGATACTCCTGACTCTTCTGAATGGCTGTGATGTTTAATAAGTTTACAGCTCTATAAAACTAGAGCTCATTACTGTGTATTTATATACACATTTTTTTAAATAAAGTCTTTCATGTTCAATTTTATTCTGGCCAGTCTTTGAGGGGAAAATAAATAAAGTAGAGAAGGTAAAACTGTTTTGCATATCTTTGTGGAAGAACGGAGAACATTTTTTAGAGTTCCAGAAAAATCACTGTACAGAAGAAACAGCTTATATACCACTAACTGTGAAATTTTGTTGCTCCAGCCTGCTAAAACAAAACTTCACTTTGCCTTGAACTTGTTTTTTATTCTTGTCCAAATCCTTCTGTCTCTTCAATTGCAAAAAGCAGCTTCTCTTTTAGCTGTTCATAGCTTTTATAAGGCGGTAAATCCAAACGATTAAAACTAGGAGAGAAGAGGGGGGGAATCAGAGACTCTACATCCCATTTAAAATATCTTTCACAGGACCACATCAATCACAGCTGTTTGATTACAGTATAAGCAAGAAATTTTTACCTCTTCAGTACTAAGTAACTCATGAAGATTCATAAATACCCATACTTCTAGTTACAGGTAGGTAGCCGTGTTGGTCTGACGTAGTCAAAACAAAATAAAAAATTTCCTTCCAGCAGCACCTTAAAGACCAACTAAGTTTTTATTTTGGTATGAGCTTTCGTGTGCATGCACACTTCTTCAGATACACTGAAGCAGAAGTCCCCAGACGCTTATGTAGGGAAAGGGCGGGGAGGAGGTAAATACCCATGTTAAGCTGAAAATAAATAGGCAGTTTGCAGACCATTTTTAATATGGCTACTTAGATTAAAATAGTCAAATTTGCAGATTCAGATTGATTGTCCATAGGCTGATATTGCCCTTGAGTTTTGCAGTGTAAGAAATGAACAAGAGGGAAACATCTGGTCAACTGTCCTTGGCCGAAGAGGGAAACATAAGAGAGGATACAAATATGCCCAAATATTTACATATTTGTTGTCATATGTTGGCGGGTTTGTTATTATCTTTGCTATCTGTGTGTTTGTGTTGATAACCATTGGATCTATTTATTTATTTGTGCTTTTATCTTGTGAACTGCCCTGAGAACTTTTGATGAAGTGCGGTATAAAAAGCTAAATAATCATCATCATCATCTGTGATTTTTATTATGCAATCTACCCAATGTAAATTTCAATCTGATGGTAGGTTTTTTGCATGTAAAAATCATGCAAATGAAAGGTAACTCTTTTTAACTCTACTGGGTCCAATTCTCACTGAGACCCTATAGAAAAGTAGAGAATGTGTGTGTGCACACTTGCTTACTGTTGGGGTAAGGCAGGCATCCCCAAACTGTGGCCCTCCAGATGTTTTGGCCTACAACTCCCATGATCCCTAGCTAACTGGACCAGTGGTCAGGGATGATGAGAATTGTAGTCCAAAACATCTGGAGGGCTGAAGTTTGGGGATGCCTGGGGTAAGGAGTGTGATCTGTAGAAGAGGGGAAAGAAGTAACCTGAGAAATGGGGCCCACAGCACTTTGAAATTCCCAATATGTACCTGAGTCCCAAAAGGTAAGAAACCCCTGCGAAGAATGGCTGGTGTTAAAGAAGCATACTATAGAGCAGGCATCCCCAAACTTCGGCCCTCCAGATGTTTTGGACTACAATTCCCATCATCCCTGACCACTGGTTCTCTTAGCTAGGGCCTTCGCTAGGCCAAAACATCTGGAGGGCCGCAGTTTGGGGATGCCTGCTATAGAGCAAAATGTAAGATAACAAGGAACTCACTCTCTGTTACAACAACTCACCATGTGTGACTTCTTGGTAACCAGGTTTCCTTGCCAACTTTTTCAATGCAGAATTTCTGAGGACCGTTACTTCCTGAGTAATAAAAAATAAAATTAAAGGTTAAAAGGGCATTTTTGTTAACAGTAGGGTAGATATTAATGATACCATATTCCAATAATTGGGAGAAAATGCAGGTTAAAAGGACCAGGGAATGTTACCATATATTACACATACTTTGCAATGTATTACAACGTTTTCTTACCCATGAGCTCAGCAAATCCACCCAGTGGTAATCGGCAAGTACCAGTGACAAACTGCATCAGTCGCATGCGAACTTCATTGTCAGCTTCTTTTATAAACTAACAGAAATTTAAAGTTTATTTTATTACTTTGAAATGTCAATTGGTTAAGAGCTAATTTTGTGCTTGTCTACCACTATCAGAAGTAATTCTATTAAAAATTACATTTCACTTACACATATGAATGATCCCAACTTTCCTAAACCAAGCAAACTCCCATAGTTTTAGAGCTTTGCATTACATTTTAAAACTGGTTTCCTCATTTCATTTCATTTCATTTCTGAATTGCTTCCCATGAAACATCCCAAAGCACATAAGAATAAATACATCAAATATGTGTTTATATAATTAGTGTTATGAGTTCAGGAGTGCTGGACCTCTCTAAATTCCTGGATCCAATAAGTGTTAGAGTTTAATCAAGGCTTGGGGAGTTAAACTGTGTGCCAGACACTTCTACTGCCTGGATCCAGAAAATGCTAAGAGCTAATTAAGCCAGGCTGTAATGCTAAACCCATATACAGTGGTACCTTTGTTTACAACCATAATCCGTTCCGGAGGTCTGGTTGTAAACCAAAACAGGTTGTAACCCAAGGTGTGCTTTCGCCAATAGAGCCTCCCCCCCAAAATGGGTTGTAATAAAAAAAATGGGTTGTAATCTTAAAAAAGGGACACGCAATTCTGGGTTTGACGTGATTTTAATCCAAAACGGTTGTAATCCAAAGCAGTTGCAAACCAAGCTACCACTGTACTGTACTAATTTCCAGGAGGAAGCTACACGGAAGCCCAAGAAGAAACTGGCTTTATTTCTAAAATAAAAACCTTACCAATGTGTAATAATTTCACACCTGCTTTTTCAACAAGAATATATTATACCTGCCAGAACCACATTATTTGCTTGCTGTTTCTTGTATAATGACGATAAACAGTGTTCCTTTGCCAATCTGCCAAATCAACTTCTTGCATGCCACAAAGCATGACCTATAAAAAGACCACATGATTTAGCACTTTAGTAGCATAAGATCCTGAAGCATAACAGCAGATACTGACATGCTTGATCTTTTCTTGTCTTGCCCCAAATAAAGATTCTGGAAAAGTGAGATGAAGCTTTCAACAAAATATGATTCGCTAACAAATACAGTCATTATATATTTTTAGGATATATTAAAAGACTGGTCTTATTAGTTGTTAAGGAACTGGTTAAGAGCTAGCTGCTTAGCAATA
Organism: Zootoca vivipara; assembly: GCF_963506605.1. Lineage (NCBI taxonomy): Eukaryota > Metazoa > Chordata > Lepidosauria > Squamata > Lacertidae > Zootoca > Zootoca vivipara. Next base: position 27,309,981 of record NC_083283.1, read on the forward strand.
TGCTCTTTCTCTGTGTGTGTGTGTGTGCTACTCCCACAGCAAGAATCCCTTATGGTCAAGCTAAGGGATGTTATATGAGTGAAGGTAGGTAGAAACTGTATAACCTGCTTACTGAAAAGTGTAGCAGCTTTGAGATGTACTGGTGTCACAAAATGGAAGAGAATGTACAACCATACACTGTAGGTACATTTCAAAGAGCAATACCTGAGATACCTGTAATTAACTCTATATATTTCTCTACATTTTCCTCATCTGAGGTTATTTTTTATTATTTTGTTTTAATTATGATTCTTCTTTAATTATGTGAACATACTGAATATGAAAGCTAAAAGTTTTCTAATGTTCACAGCACTTTGAGGCATGCCTGTTTATTTGTGCCTTAGTCAAACACGGACATAACAATTTGCTTGTACAGTGATACCTCGCAAGACGAATGCCTCGCGCAACGAAAAACTCGCAAGACGAAAGAGTTTTGCGTTGCGCGAGGAACTCACAAGATGATGAGGTTTTCTATGGCTGCCGCTTCGTCTTGTAGCGCGGGAAGGCGGCAAAGGAAGATCAGCTGTCAGTACGGGAAGCTGGCAGCTGATCTTCCTTTGCCTTCTTCCCGTGCTACAGCTGGTTTCCCGGTGCTTGCCAGGGGGGGTACGGAGCCGAAACGCGGCGGTGCAGGGGCTGCCCCCACCTGTCTTCCACAAGCCAAGGGGAAGACAGGAGGCGGCAGCCCCGCTTTCTCCCGCTCACGGCGGCGCTCAAGCAGCCAATCCCGGGCCGGCCCAAGGCCGAGCGCAGCGCGCGGGGGGCGAGCAGGAGGAAGCCTGCGGTGGTGGCGCTGAGGGGGCCGATCCGGGCCGGCTGGAGGGCGAGTGCCACACGCTTTCTCCTGCTCCCGAGCGGGAGAAAGCGTGCGGCGCTCGCCCTCACGCCGCCCCGGATCGGCCCTCTTAGCACTGCAGCCGCCGCACACTTTCTCCTGCTCGCCCCGCGCGCTGCACTCACCCTCGGGCCGAGATTGGCCGCCTCAGCGCTGCCGCCACCTGGCTTCCCCGAGCCAAGTGAGCAAGCGCCACCACCACCAGTCCCCCGGAGCCCATAGGAATGCATTAATTAAGTTTCAATGCGTTCCTATGGGAAACGGTGCTTCGCAAGACTATTTTTTTGTAAAACGAATTGACCGGTGGAACGAATTAAATTCGTCTTGCGAGGCACCACTGTACTATTTTCCCTCTTATTATGTTAGTATCAATGATTCCTGCCCAGCTAAACCGCTGCACCACAAATTTTTTGTTAAAAAATAAATAAATTTGAATCAAAATTACCTCCAACTCTTTTTCATCAAAATACTGCAGCCACTGAAGGGGAACAACTTCATTAAACCCATCAAGGAAAGCTTTGGTTTGTTCTTGTACTCCTCGTGAAAACCGCCACTCTGCCATCAGGCTGAAACAGTCAAAAAGTTTAGAGTTCTAAAAGTGGAATCCTTTATTTAAAAACAAGCTGCAGACATTATACTCTGCTACACTAATTCCACATTTGTATAAGCTCCAGAAACTCCAGATTTATTTATTTTAGCATTGCAACTAGAGCAGTCTCATATATCCTCTTAAAGATAAAGGTAAAGGGACCCCTGACCAATAGGTCCAGTTGTGACCGACTCTGGGGTTGCGGTGCTCATCTCGCTTTATTGGCCAAGGGAGCCAGCATACAGCTTCCAGGTCATGTGGCCAGCATGACTAAGCCACTTCTGGCGAACCAAAGCAGTGCACAGAAATGCCGTTTACCTTCCTGCCGGAGCGGTACCGATTTATTTACTTGCACTTTGACGTGCTTTCAAACTGCTAGGTTGGCAGGAGCTGGAACTGAGCAACGGGAGCTCACCCCATCGTGGGGATATGAACCGCCGACCTTCTGATTAACCCACAGCACCACCCACATCCCTCCATGTATCCTCTTACCAATACTTTAATCCTAGATGGACATCTATCCAAATTTATTGTATGTATTGGAAGTTTATGGGCTGGACTCTCACTATGAAAGCTGTGAGAAAATGCACATTAAGGCATCTCAAAAGCAGGCTTATCTAATACAAGATATCCCCTCTCCTCTCCCTCTCTCTCCACACACATACACACACACACAAAAAAAACCCCACAAATTTATTTATGTATACATGCAGTTATGTGTTTATGCAGACACATATGTATGTATGTATGTATGTATGTATGTATGTATGTATGTATATGCTTGGCACAAAGTTATGAAAAACTCTGTGAAAACATTTAGTGTACTTTTATAGTAGCATGTATTTGTTTATTCACCCACATTTCTTTCACTTTGAAAATCAAGAAAGTACTAATACTAATTAAAGACTAACACTAGCTGATGTTGTATCTTCCACACACCTATTAAATAGCAATACTTGCTCTGCTCAGATATACTGCTGTCAAACTTTGGGCAATTTCTTCTGGGCCCCACAGCCCATCCCATTCTGCTTGACGGAGTATTCCAACCCTACAGAAGTACCCCCCCCAACCCGTGCACAGAAGGTTATGGAGGGGGAAAGCTTCTCCCTGCTGACAGAATGTGAATTTCTGCATTGATAGTGATGAAAAAGTTACAAGAAAAATGTTTGGCAGTATTTTTAAATAAATATATATATGTGCACCATACCCAATGTATTCTTCTTTGTTCTCTTCGGTTACAAGTAAGTTTGAGCCTCCTAATTTCAGCTCATGCGAGGTAACTTTTCCTAGAAGCTCCATGTCAACACAGAAGTACATTTCTAAGTTGCACTCTTCAATGTTGTTGTCCCTAAAGAGGAAAATTAACCAAAGATAAATGAAATATAATCACTTTACTAATATGACAGAAAAAATAGTGAACTTCCAAAAAGATTTACAAACCTTATCCAAATTAAGGAATTATAAAATTCAGTATCAATAGATTCCAAATCCTTTATTGTGAGTTTCTTATTTAACATGCGCTTGTAGAATGGCAGGGAAAACCCAGTATCAATGAATTTGCCATGAAACAATGCCTGTTGAGGATTTAAGTAACAACAACAACAATTCAGTATTTAAACTTCAGGTGCATTACTCTGAAAAGTGGTGACTGTTAATAGAAAATAGTAATCTTAGGGGAAACTAATACCAATGAAATAAACACTCTAAATCAATAAACCAGAAGATAACATGATTCTCATTATCAGAGTAATATCCCTTCAAATGCAGACTAAACTAGCAGAGCATATCAAAGTCTTGCAGCCAGATTCTCATTACATGAACTCAGGACGCAAGGGAGAAACGTGCTAAGAGGCAGACATGCTTGGAAAATCCACACCGTGATCAACTCCCGCCTGGAAACCAATGTCCCCACTGTGAAAGGACGCGTGGATTCAGAATTGGCCTCCACAGTCACTTACGGACTCATTGTTAAAACTGTTTATGGAAGACAATCTCACTTGGCTACGAGTGATCGCCAAAGAGAGAGACATGAATTATTTAGATGGGTCTACTGGTCAGTATAAAATTTAGCCAATTAAGGATATACAATACATTGAGGTGTCTAACCTGAAGAGAATGAATGAGATGAAAAATAAATACAGTGATAACTTTTAAAATGAAAGAGTTCTGTTATAAAAATGTGCATAGGAACATAAATGTGATTAGCTGCCAAATAGCTGCCAAATGTAGAGAGAAAGATTACATAATGCAAATTCAACATGTTGCCACCAGGGGGCTTTCAGATTGTCCTAAAAAGCTAAGGAGAAATTATCAAAGATTCTTTCCTAGTCAAATCTTTTAAGTAGATTAGAACAAAGGAATGCTACAAAACACATTTTCTATACAGTATTGTGTGATTTCTTGTTTCCATAGTACAATTATGAATTTGCTTTTTTCAATTTGCATATTATTCCTAAGTATGTAAAAATGTAGTAGGAGCAGGGAAACACTGGCCTTCTGGATATTGTTGGACTCATAATTCCCAAAAGCCCTCACATGGCCAAAGGCAATAGATGGTAAACAACTTTTGTAAAGCCACAGGTTATTCGCCCCTGCTCTATGGGATTTGCCCCATGCTTCCATGTTCCTAAGCTAAATGTCCACTTCCTTAATCCCTCTGGTTCCTTTATTTCCATTTTCTGTACAGATCACTTGCATCTTATGTGGGAGTTACGTTCTGGGGATAGCAAGTAAAGCTGAAATCATGTATAGTCAAAACAACTTCTTGGAACAAGAAGGCAGAGAGCTTTTAAGCTTTCAGACTTGCTTACTAGGCTCTGCTGGGCCCATCTGAGATCTCATGAGAGCCTCCCAGAGCCTGGTAAGCAAGGCAGAGAGCTTAAAAGAGTTCTTTCCACGACAGGAAAACCCTGCACAAAAAGAGCTTTTAAGCTCTCCGCCTTCCATGCATTTAATTTGTGTGATATCAACTGGCCAGCCTTCCAACTGCATAAAGTTGAAATTGCTTAAGTTACCTTAAACACATGTTAATTTTGAGTGACTCTGACATCAGATACTCAAGAGTAGTTTTGTTAATATGGGTGCACTAAAGAGCTGCGTAACTGTAACATATTTGCTCTTTTATTTTCAGCCTTTTCCTTATACAGTGGTACCCCGGAAGTCGAACGGAATCCATAACGTTTGGAAACCAAGGCGCAGCTTCCAATTGGCTGCAGGAAGCTCCTGCAGCCAATCAGAAGCAGCATTGGGCATTTGGGTTCCAAAGAACGTTCGCAAACTGGAACACTCACTTCCAAGTTTGCGGTGTTCAGGAGCCAAAACGTTCAAATCGCAAGGCATTTGTCAACCAAGGTACGACTGTACCTCCTTACACTGAAGCTGCAATCCTACATACACTTATCTGAGGAGACAGGAATAGGAATGCACTATGGATTCCTGTTTTGCTGATGTGGCATACTGGGCTGATATTTTCAGCAAGTTTTCAATTCTGACCCCAATATTTCATTGCTAGGTAATTACAATTAATTTAGAATTTAATTTAGAAGCCTCAGTAAATATATTTGATCTCTTCTGCCAAAAAATACAATATGCACTGCTTTTCACTTTCATTGAATCTCCTTTGTCATTCCATTATCCCTTCACTCACTTTGGGGAGTACCGTTTAAATTCAAATGCACCACTGCATCTAGTATAATGCTGGGTCTTTATCAATATTAAATTATAATGAATCATGCCCAGAGCAAGGTATGTGGTTCTTTAACTTCTCTAAAAAGCCTTTGTTCCAAAGGTCTGGAACCAGTTTACTGTGAGATCTCCTTACCCCATAAACGCTTACTTGACTGCTTCAACCTGCGGAACTACTGTTACACATGCCACATAATACCCATTCCACATTTGTAAGAAATCAATATTTTAGTGTGGTAGCACCAACACTTTGTAGCTCCCTGCCTGTTGATATCAGGCAGGCACCTTCACTGTGCTTTTTTTCGATGCTAAAGACATTTTTGTTTAGAAAAGTCTATCCTTATCCCTAGAATGTTGATGTGTGTTTTAATTATGCTTTTAGTTTATTGCTGATTTTAATTTTCTGAATGTTGTAAACTGTTGTTAATTATTTTTAGTGGTAGTATTATTTTTATTTTATTTTTGTAAACCACTTTGAGATTTTTTTTTACAATCAAGAGGTGTATACGTTTTTTGAAATAAGCAAAACATATTAAAAAAAAACCAAACCAACTCAACCTCTGGGTCCTAGAGTCTAGGACAATTATAGAAAATGTACCAATCTCTTCTTCACATGCTTGTTATAACCATTCAGAGGAATACTTGATTGAATTGCTGGTGAATGAAATCCAAGTATGACAGACAGCCATGTGTACTCAAATACGAAACACTCCAGAAAGAAAAACATACAGCTTGAAACAAAAAATGATCAAACTCACCATGGCAATAAACCGTCCAATGAAACAGAAATATGAAAGATGATCTGGATTTATTGTTGATGCTGGATTTATCTGTAGGCAGTAGTTGCTTTTTCCAGCATATTCAAATAGACAGTACATAGGGTTCAGCACTTCATGGGAAAGCAAGAAGAACCATTCTCTACAGAAATTTACAATAAATAAAACACAAAAATCTAACACTGGTGTCTCCAAGCATTCATAAAAATTGACATTAAATATAGAAGATAAAGCCTTATGTCAAAGGTAATAAAGAATGCTTTGAAAAAAAATTACTGCAGGCAATCACCCAGCTGAACAGACAATATGGGTTTAAACTGAAAAAAGTAGTTTCCCACTGTTGGGTGAAAGCCTGCAGGAAGAGCTTTCAAAGTACTTCTTATGTTTCTTTCCCATCCTGGCATTCAACTGTCTAGTACTACATGAATATTTGATTTGGCAGTATTATATAATACACACAAGCAAAAAGCCCTGAAGTCATGTGGCCCAACGTTTCAATATTTGCAACCTTAATCTGATCCCCCAAGTTACTAACATATGGAAAATGGCAAATCGCCCAATAACAGTTTTTTATACTTTTTTCTAGGAAGTATTTATAATCTGGAGTTATCATCCATTGGCTGTTGCCAGAATTTCCCAATTCTGATTCAATTAAAAGCCATTTCCCCACTTCAAGTGTGTGCTGCATGCTCACAGGAGAGATTCGCCTTTACGCACAGAAAATGCACAGGCCTCATTTGGACACAACAATAAAGCATGGCTTATTGTTATGGGAACGGGCCAAAATGAACCTTGGACTCTCACACTCTTCCTATCAGCACAGCTGGGAGAAGCATGGAAGTGACTGATGCTGCTTCACTCTAATAGCAGTCACAGTTAATTGAAACAACCCAACTTCAAGCCATAATTTATTAATCTTATTTACCAAAGTTTGTGTGTGTGTGTGTGTGTGTGTGTGTGTGTGTGTGTGTGTGTGTGTGTGATGTGTAGATGCTGAAAGTCTCGGAAGCTGCCCAACTGCTCAGTTAAGAGTCTCTCCCCATGGTATATACCTCCTACCCTTGCAGAGGAAGAGCCCCTTGCTATTCCATAAAACTGCTCTGAATAAACCTAGTATGCTGAGGACTGGGCTTCGAGAAAATATTTGCCACTGAGAAGATTTCAAAAAGGAGACTTGAACTCAGTGTATTTCCTCTCAGCCACCGCATCCTAAACCTAGAAAGCCCCTTTGCTGCCAAAGATTATGAGAGGAGAGACTCGCTTGGGGAAAGCTCCAAGTTGTTTTGATCACAGAAAAAGGAATGCTGAACCATCTCAATTTCCCCAATCCTTTTCTCCCAGCATGTTCATTACATTTTAACTGTCAAGCCTCTCCACTTTCCCCTATGATTATTTTTTTTCGGACCACACTTAAAACCTCTATAAGCAAGTATATTCTCATAAGGAAACTGTTAAAGTAGTCTCTTACCAACACAGTCTCTAGTTTAGTTGTTTATCATGCAGGCAACTTCAATAACCCACCTCTTTTTTTTTCTCCAGATACTCCATAAAGTTATGGAGAAAGGTAGGTTTCTAGTCAATAAATACATACAATAAATATTTCAAGAGAAATTCTTAATAATTTACCTAGCTAAGCCACCATAATCCAATCCTTCTTCTCCTCTGAATATAACGTACAATCGTCTTCTCAAGTCATAGGGTTTTAAAGCCATGATCTGCATACAAATTGGTGAATGCAAATGAAAGTAATGTTGAACAATACAAGGCAAAATAGTAAACAACTTTGTAGAATGTATTACACATGATTTTTTATACAATTTGGTGTGGTTTTATATAGAATTAAACAAAATTACCGTGTTTCTCATATTATAAGACATGTCTTATATTTATTTTTTCCTAAAAAAAACATACTATGGCTTATTTTCAAGGGATGTCTTATTTTTTTCCTCCTCCTCCTGCCGCAGCCGGCATTGCTGCTGTGCCTATCACTATGTCTTATTTTCGGGGTATGGCTTATATTCCTTGAATGCTTAAAAATCCTGCTATGGCTTATTTTATGGGTATGTCTTAAAATATGAGAAACAGGGTATCTATTAAAAATGTAAGGGGTGTTTAACTCCCCCAACATAACTTTTTTCTGCTTCTTCTAATTTGCAGATCCTTTGTTCCCTCTCTACAGTTTTTCAGATGTCAGTTTCTTCTCCCTTACTACATGGTCCCAGACAGTTATGGATCATGCAGTCCATGAAATGATATATTTGTCAATGATGGCTATATAGCATCATCTCTGAAGGAAAATGGGGCAGCACTGCATTCGTGAAGTGGGAGGAAACATCTATATTCCCAAGATAACTGGGTAATGCTCCACACACTTGGTTATGAAGATGGGTTTGTTTGTATCACTTTCAGGTAACTGAGTAATGCTCCACATTTCCTCAAAATACAGTACTGCCTAGACAATGTGGAAGGACGCGGGTGGCGCTGTGGGTTAAACCACAGAGCCTAGGGCTTGCCAATCAGAAGGTCAGCGGTTTGAATCCCCGCGACGGGGTGAGCTCCCGTTGCTCGGTCCCAGCTCCTGCCCACCTAGCAGTTCGAAAGCACATCATAGTGCAAGTAGATAAATAGGTACCACTCTGGCGGGAAGGTAAATGGCGTTTCCGTGTGCTGCTCTGGTTTGCCAGAAGCGGCTTAGTCATACTGGCCACATGACCCGGAAGCTGTACGCCAGCTCCCTCGGCCAGTAAAGCGAGATGAACGCCACAACCCCAAAGCCGTTCGCAACTGGACCTAACGGGCAGGGGTCCCTTTACCTTTAGACAATGTGGAAATTGTTCCTTCCTTCTACCTCCACATGACAGACAGGCAAATATTTTCCCTCAGTTTATGTAGCCCCAGAACAGGCTGTGAGGAGTAACAAGTAACCGAAGGGGTTAACTGTGTACTGTGTAGCACCTGACCACTGAGGAAGATATCATGTTACAGAATGTGCTAGAAGTGTTTCTGTGTGTATCAGTTGGTTTCGTTTTTGCCTGGGAGACAGTCGCAAGATGTCTGCGCTCTCACCAGGTTGTTTGTTATTTTCTCTTTAAAATAAACTCCAGTAGTTATTAGAACACCTTGGACTCTGTGTGTTCTTAAGAGGCTTTTTATCCAACGGCTATACAAGTTTCCGCTGTGTGTGAGAAGAAGAAGAACTCTGCTGTGTGTTTTACTTCCAGCCCGGGTCTACGGAGCAGAGGCGCTAGAGAAAGCGTGCCGGGCGGTAATCAGTGGCTCCTAATTGAGTCATAAACAACTCAAAGGAGTCCTATACCCGTCACAGGTTATGGATCACAGGTCATGGGCCACCTGTCACAAGTTCTGGGTGACAGGCTCTGGGAGATAAGAGGTCCTGAACCTAATCAATCACCAAAGCAATAAAAGGTGATTGCAGCTGTAAAAGCCTTGGAGAAAGCCGGTGTAAAGAGCTAGCTGGGAGAAACCTGTTTTTTTTGCAGTCGGCAATTAATAGATGCACTCGCTAGCAGAAAGACCCTGGACTAGAGGCTGGGATCCGCAGTCTACCCGGAGGAGCAACGTCAGCTATTCTGAGTGAGTACAGTGCTGGACACGGAGCCCGGGGGTGGACAAGATGGTGGAGCAGCTACAGGAGTCATTTGTCGTGCCGTTCCAGAGGTTGAATGGCGACAACTATGCAGAGTGGAGAGAAAGGGCCAGAATGTGGTTGCTAGGAAAGGATTTATGGACTTGTGTGTTAAATCCTCCAAGCCCTGAAGCTGATAATTCAGCAGCTGAAGCACAGAGGTTTGCAGCAGAAACCAGGAAAGACAATAAGGCTCTATGTGCCATTGCCATGACCTGTGATGCTACGCAACTGCCCTATGTGCAAAATGCTGAAAATGCCAAGCAAGCCTGGGACAGCTTGGAAAGGGTCCATCAGAGAAAAACAGCTGGAGCTAAGCTGCATGCTATGAGGCATCTCTTTGAGTTGAGACTGAGACCAGGGCAACCCATTAAGGAGCACATTGCCAATGTGATTGATGCATTCCATAAGCTGCAGCGGCATGAGCTTGTGTTCAAAGAGAAGGAAAAAGTTTATATTTTGCTGTCTAGTCTGGGAAACGCCTATGAGCATTTGTGTTTAACGTTTGAGGCCATGCCTGAAGCTGAACTCACGATTGCTTACGTTTCTGGGCGTTTGGCGGATGAGGAACAGAGACGCCAGAAAGAATCGGCTGAGAAGGGGGGCCGTGGGCGCAGAGAAGCCAGTGGGGGTGCAGTAAAAAGCACTGAGGAATCCACTGTGAGTGCGTGCGCAACAAGGCTTTGTTTTCGGTGCCAGGAGCCGGGGCACGTAGCGAGATTCTGCCCAGCTCCGGAAGCAGCCAAGGTCACTCAGCCAGGTGCCAGGCAACCCAGCGGACGTAGTCGTGGGACCAGCCAGCAGCGCCGAGGCAGAGGACATGGGAAAACTACAGATAAGCCTGTCAGCCATCTTTCTGCTGCCTTAGCAACGGTTAGAAACAGAGGACAGGACAGTTTCACTTTTATTATCGACTCAGGCAGCACCCATCATCTTGTACCGCCTTCAGGACAGATCCTGAACTGCAGGCCACTTGAAGAAGAAAAAAGCCTGCATCTTGCTGATGGTTCTTCTGGAACAATTAAAAGCAAGGGTGTTTTTTATATGCAATGCTTAGACACTAACCTTGATGTTTATGTTGTACCAGGCATGGAAAATGGTCTTTTAAGTGTGTCTTGCTTATTGCGTGAGGGTTTTGAAATAAGTTTTGCCAATGGTGTTTGCAAAATTGCCAGAGATGGGGCTGAGCTGGTAAGTGTTACTGTTGGGTCTGATGGTCTGTTTGTCCTAGATGGGAGGGGGCAAGCAGGTGGAAGTAACACTGGTGATGCTCAGGCTAAAAGTGCCAATACCCCAAAGGGCACAGAGGGTGCCATCCATAAGGATTGTATTCATGCTTGGCACCGTAAATTTTGTCACATGTCTTTTCCTTATGTGAAAAAAGCCCCTGATTTTGTCAAAGGTTGCAGGTTCAAGCCATGTCAAAAACACCTGCAATGCCGCGCATGTGCGAAAGCGAAGACGAAGAGATGCTCTTATCCTAGATCTGAGAGGAGGAGCACAAAGCCATTTCAGTTAGTGCACTTGGATATTTCTGGGCCTATGTCAACGTCAAGTTTAGGTGGTTCAAAATATGTTTTGTGTCTTTTGGATGATTTCAGTCATTTTTCCTGGGTCATAACACTGAAAGAGAAGGGGGAGGCTGCCAGAGTGATAAAAGAGTGGGTAGCCGAGGTAGAACTACAGTTCTCCGTCACTGTCCAGTGTTTTCAGAGTGACAGGGCGGGAGAGTTTTTGAGTGCAGAACTACAAGGGTTTTTCCGCAGCAAGGGAATTAGGCACAGGAAAACCGCCCCTTTTAGTCCACAGGAAAATGGTTTAGCTGAAAGAAAATTTAGGACGCTGTCTGAACTGGTAGAGGCAATGTTGTTTGATGCAGGACTACCCCAGAAGTTTTGGGGGGAATGTTATAAATTTGTGAATTATTGTTCAAACCGCGCTTTTAATTCAGTTGTGGAAAACACACCCTACTACATGTTGTATGGCAAAGTTCCGAAGGTGCACTATTTCAGAACTTTTGGGTGTGAGGCTTGGGTTCTAATTCCAAAGCAGAAGCGCAGAAAGGGAGGATCAAGATCCAGGAAAATGATCTTCTGTGGTTACGAACCAAACTCAAAGGCTTGGAGGTTTGTACCAGCAGAGGGGGACCAAACACGCGTTCACATTAGCAGGAGTGCTACGTTCTGTGAACAAGAGGGCTGGAGACGCATTCATGCTAACCCCGAAGTTCTTCTTGACTGGTCTTCAGGTTTTGACCAGGAAGAGGAAACTCAGGTAGCTGATGCTGGAGTTCCAGGTGCTGCAGGACCAGATCCAGGTCAGGCAGCTGGTCCAAGTGGTGTAGCTCCTAGGGAAGTGAAGCAAGTAGTCAGAAGCGCACCGACTTCACCCCAGGTCAAGCCTGGGAAGTACAGCAAACGTGGTAGGTCACCCACTTCACCCAGAGCAAGCCCAGAGGGGGCTGCAAAGCGTAGTAGGTCTCTTGACAGTGCTGCTAGTCCGAGAGAGCCACAGTCAGAGACAAGCAGTTCGGATTTAGAGGGGGAAGATGTGGGACCAAGGCGTTCAAAACGCACCACGAAAGGTAAACCACCTGAAAGGTTTTCAGCTGTCAGTGTATGGGCGAACCTAGCAGTGTGTGAGCCTGAAAGCTTTAAAGAGGTGCAACAGTTGTCAGTGGAGGAAGCTAGGAAGTGGAAAGTTGCAATGGAGAAAGAGTTGAACTCCATGCAATCTCTTGGTGTGTATAGCCTAACACAGTTGCCAGAAGGCAAGAAAGCAGTCAGTTGTAGGTGGGTCTACAGGCTGAAACCCACAGTGACTGGAGAGCCTCAGTACAAGGCTAGGTTAGTGGCTAGAGGTTTTACTCAGAAGAAAGGAATCCACTACACAGATGTATTTAGCCCGACTTCGAGATCGGAATCTTTCAGGATGCTTTTAGCGACTGCAGCGCAGAGAGGCCTAGTGGTCAACCATTTTGATGTGGACACCGCTTATTTGAACTCTGACCTCCAGGAGGAGTTGTACATGTTGCCTCCTCCAGGGTTTGAGAGTGACGTGCCAGGTCAGGTGTGGAAGCTGCACAAGTCGATCTACGGTCTGAAGCAATCCGCTAAAAATTGGAATTCATGTCTTGATTCTGTTTTGAAGAGCCTAGATTTCAGGAAGAGTCTAGCTGACAGTTGTCTGTATCTCAGAGGTGAAGGAGAACAGCAGGAACTGTTGCTTGTCTATGTTGATGACCTGATCTACTTAGCAAAGAGCCAGATGCAAGTGCAGAAGTTTGCAAAGGAGCTAGGCAAGAGGTTCAAACTCAAGAATCTAGGTGCAGTGAATGTTTATCTAGGTGTGCAGATAGACAGAACTGAGGATGGAAGTTTTTTGCTCAGTCAGAAAGGCAAGATTGAACATTTGCTTGAGAAGTTCAGAATGTCTGACTGTAAAGGGGTCAGAACACCCATGGAGACAAACTTTGTGAAAGAGTCACAAAGTTTTGCAGATGCTGATTGGGCCAATCAGGAGGACAGGAAGTCAGTGACTGGTTTGGTAGTCAAGTTTGGAAATGCCCTGATTGGTTGGCGGTCTCGCAGGCAAAGCCTAATAGCAATGTCTTCCACGGAAGCCGAATTCTGTGCGTTGTCTGCGACATGCACTGAGTTGGAGTACTACAGATGTTTGGTCCAGGAAATCTGGGGTGATTGTAGCCAGCCCATCACTGTTTGGGGCGACAATCAACCATCTTTGAGACTGGCGGAGTCTGGACAGTTCAAGACCAGAACCAAACACTTAGACATCCGCTTCCGAAACGTATGTCAGAGCATACAGGTAGGCTTGGTAAAGTTGAGGTATTGTCCAAGCCAAGAGAACCTAGCAGATGGGTTCACAAAACCCTTGAGTTTCCAACGGCATGGGGAATTCTGTGAAGGGTTGGTTTTGGGGTAAGTTTGGATACCCGCTATCCCCAGTGTTCAGGTGAGAGGGGGTGTGAGGAGTAACAAGTAACCGAAGGGGTTAACTGTGTACTGTGTAGCACCTGACCACTGAGGAAGATATCATGTTACAGAATGTGCTAGAAGTGTTTCTGTGTGTATCAGTTGGTTTCGTTTTTGCCTGGGAGACGGTCGCAAGATGTCTGCGCTCTCACCAGGTTGTTTGTTATTTTCTCTTTAAAATAAACTCCAGTAGTTATTAGAACACCTTGGACTCTGTGTGTTCTTAAGAGGCTTTTTATCCAACGGCTATACAAGTTTCCGCTGTGTGTGAGAAGAAGAAGAACTCTGCTGTGTGTTTTACTTCCAGCCCGGGTCTACGGAGCAGAGGCGCTAGAGAAAGCGTGCCGGGCGGTAATCAGTGGCTCCTAATTGAGTCATAAACAACTCAAAGGAGTCCTATACCCGTCACACAGGCATCCCCAAACTTCGGCCCTCCAGATGTTTTGGACTACAATTCCCATCATCCCTGACCACCGGTCCTCTTAGCTAGGGATCATGGGAGTTGTAGGCCAAAACATTTGGAGGGCCGCAGTTTGGGGATGCCTGCACCAGAACATCCTTTCCTTGAAATGAAAAGCCCTCCCACATGTTGACTCAGTCCTATACAGACTAATTACACAAATTATTTCCTGTTAGACACTAGGTAAGTGAAGATTTGTTAGGAAAGAATCTAGCTATTCAAATTATCAAAAGTTAAAAGCTTTCTAACATTTTACAGCTTTAATGAGAGTTTTAAAATACGAAATTTCCTTTGTCATATAACCATATTAAGATGAAGCAAATTCACTATACAGTGTTTTACTTTAGTTTCCAGGTTTGATAATGTAAACATTGTTTTACCTGTTGGAAGGAATCTTCAAACAATGTTTGTCTGGATACATTGATCTTCACGTGGCTTGGAAGAGCATTTGACTACAAACAGACAGAAAATCATGAAATACAAAATGCAAATTAAAAAAATACAAAATGCAAATTAAAGTTTACATTACCATTTGATCAGCATTACCTGACACAAGTAGCGGAAATGAGCTAGCTTCCACCTAAAGCTGCGTTCGTAAGCAATTTGTGGACCTTTATTTCTGTAAGGAAATATAGCTAAATTTACTAAGCAGAAAATCAAGATTTTACAACACTTTCAAATCCTCAGCACTTTTGTAGATTTTCTTTAGATATAGTGAAAAGGTTGCAGCATGCATGCTTCATGCTTCAAGGTCAGTTTTAAAATATGCTTAAAAATTCACATCTCATAAGGTGTAACGCATGTACACCTTAAACAAACCATGTACATATTGAATCAATTAGCCACCACCAAAATCTATAAGAGATCCACTGCCTACTACCTAAGCAGTAAAACTATTACTCCTATGTACTATGAATGCAAATATTTTAAAATCTCCATTAACATCTCACTTACACAGAGGATTTACCAGTACGAGGATCACTGAAGGTAGTTGTTCGTGTATTATGATCAACAAAGTATCTTACACCTTCTCTCGTGTATCTGATTTCCCAGCCCTCAGGGAGGGGGTCTTCATTTTGTAAGCTGAAAATATAAACGTAATATATATTTTTAAAACCCCAATCACTTTACACCTACTTTAGCCTCATTTTATGAATAGAAAACACACATAAACATACCCTTGAGTCCGTGGATCTTCCCACTGTGTTGTCTTTGTGTTGTGATTTACAAAATACACTCTATCATTTGAATCAACTCTCCTTTCTGCAATAGAAATGCACCATTTAAAGCAAAGTTAACTATAAATAGGTGTCTATTTCACAAAGGTATCTACATTTCTTACCCCAGCCTGGTGGTAAAGGACCAAGTGGATCATTTTCTGCAGTCAGCATTGAAGCCTAGTGAAGACATAAGACAAAATAAATATACAATTTAAAAAATAAATAAATATAAAAAGCACTAGTTCTATATTTAACAAGCTTCTCTTCACAACTAAATTTAAATGATTTATTTTATTTTTCTGACATCCTTTCTTTCCTACCATTTCCAGCTTCAGATTTCCAGGTGGTTTTCTTTCTTTTTTCCTCCACAACAGACAGGCTGAACATGTGCTGTATGACAGGTAGCACTATTCACTTTGGAAGCTTTCTTCTCCCCCCCCCCCCAATAATTTTTATTAAGTTTTTCCATATCCATATTTGTTACTCATACACTTAACATTTGTCTTGACTTTGTATATACATAAATTTCCATCCAAATAAAGAAAAAAGGAAAAAAGGAAAACCCATAAGACAAAAAAATTGACTTCCACTCTACCTTCTTCTGCTTATTTTTAAAGTCATACTTTACACTACGCAATTTAACATTCTTTATATATTAGATCATAGGTCCAGTATTATTCAAGCATTTTCACATTCGCCAATATACCCTTTTCATACTTTTGTCATTCCATCTTATATAAGCTTTGCAAGCTTTCTTCACAGAGGTGATATAGAAAGAAGGGGTCATCTCCTTGCCTATTGTAATTCATCTCTCTTTTTTTTTATTCCAGCTGCCCTGTTGATAACTTTGCTTCTAACTAGGTAGAACACTCCCCATATTTGAGGTCAACACAAGTAGACTAAGACTGCATTTCAACAAGAAGGTGATCAGCTGGCTTTTCCACTTTTTGTAAAGTGTTGTGGGTACCCACCATAGAACAATATTTATACTCAAGTTTGTATGATCAATCACCCTCTACTCTTCTAAACCCACATGGTTAACTGCACACGGGGAAGGAATGCATCTCAGACAGGTATACACCTAGTTTAAAGAATTTGGAATCTCAATACCATCTCAGTAACAGAGTTGTCTCAAAAAATTCAGATTTAAATAAAAACAGTTCAGAATTGTCCATAAAGCACAGTGATCTCCACAGAGATTCTTCACTGTGAATTTCAGTGAAAAGTTGGCACATTGGCTACAGTTCTGTTATTGGTTATTAATCTTCTTCGGATAGATTCATAACATAATCAACTTGCAAAAGGAATGGGACAAGACTAAGTTTAATTGCACTTTGTTCACGTTCAAATAAATGAAGCTGACTTTTCACATTAATGTCAGTACAATCTATGTGAAACTAACTTATGACTAGAACCAGCTTGCTACTTCTGAAGACACAAATGAAAAAACAACACAAGTTTCAAAGCTCTAGCCCCGAACAAACTTTGGTCCATGGCCACTCAGTGAAAGACAACGGCTGCATGGTTTATGATAAGAGTCATGAATGTGCACTGCTTCTTCATCTTCCCCTTCCCCTTGAACACCAGCTTCGGTGCAAAGTTCCCCAGCATTAAGCCAGAGTTTTTCATTACACCTAAACCAGAGGAATCTGGAATAACAATTATTAACAAATGGAGATAATAAGTCGGAACTCGGTGGTTTATGAAGCTATGGACAAATGTCCAAACAAGCCAATCAAGAAACCATAGCTTTGTAATACATCTGAACCCAACCATGATATATAACATGGTCTCAGTATGTAGCATGCATCAAAAAATCTAAGGGAAGGCAAAGAGAAAAACAAGAACTCAGAACGTTTCATAACTTTGTAAATTTACCGAATAGAGGTATCGTTGGTTAAACTGTTGCATAGCTCCCTGTAGTTGATTTCGCTGGGACTGCCATTGTTCAAAGTTTCTGACAGATTCCATCGTAGGTCGTTGCCATGTGGTTGTTCTTGTATTATGGTCCACATAATAAACTCTGCCACGATCATCCACCCTTCTTTCCCACCTAAGAAACATTGGAAGCTATTTTCTTTCCAGTCAAAATGCAAAAATAATTTACTACATTTTCTTCGTAATTTTGCCTTATAAATCTAAGCCTTTCAAATGTTCTTCTTTCTAAATTACATTATTATAAAATAAAGTGTGGGATCAGAAAACAAACACAGACCTAAATACCTGCCTTAGAGTTTCTGCCAGTGTTAAACAGCTCAGTCATTTTTTGAAAAGTTTAAGTGACAGAATAGTGAATGCCAAATCTTAGTTGTACTGACTCCTGCAGTAGCAACACAGCTGAATTTTGCTTCTTTTGGTATCAGTGCAAGTTCTGAAACATGCACGCAGGAAAAATATGCAATTTTCTTCTCTCAAGAAAGGAAGGCATTAGAATGCAAAATAAGCACGAACAAAATTGGTTAACAAGCAAAGAAAAAAAACCGCAAAATAAAGGTCTATGACAGAATTCTAAAGTGAGAAATCTGCTGCAAAGTCAGTTCTCAATCTTTTTTTTTTTTTTTTTTTTTTTTTTTAAATTTTAAAATAGACTTTATTAGAAAATTTTAAAAGATGTACAGACACCAAAAAAAAAAAAAAAAATTTAAAGTAACTTAATAACATAAAATAACTTGGCAACTTAAATACTATAGTATATCAAGTAATATAAATAACATAACTACATATTTAAGCCACCCAACGTAACTTAATCAACATAAGTAAACAAATCAAGGTTGGTCTAAATAAATTAAATCCATCAGACTACAAATAATATACAAAATCAACTTAGGCAAACCTATCATAATATAACATAACATAACATAGCATAACATAACATAACATAACATAACATAACATAACATAACATAATAATATAACATAACATAACATAACGAAAAGGGAAAGAAAAAAAAAGGAAAAGGAAAAAAGAAAAAAGAAAGAAGAAAAAAAAAAAGAAGGAAAATTAGCCCCAGCTTAGATCTTAACACATGGGCCTATCTCCATCAAATCCATTCATTTTAAATTAAAATTGGCTTCCAATCGCCAACATATCGCTTCTCTTGCTATTATTTCCCTTTTTAGTTTGCTTTCCCTCTTGTTAAATCCAACTAAGTTTTTCCTACATGTTTTCTCTATTCCAGACAAATCACTAGCTCTGTTTTGATATTTTCTTTTTTGAAAAACTCTTCTACGTATCTCCATTCTGTTATTATTCTCTGTTTTGGTATATTCCTAATTGCCGCCGTCATTCTTGCTAAGTTCATAAACTCTACTACTTTAATTTGCCACTCTTGGATTGTTGGCGTTTCTGTTCCTTTCCATTTCTGAGCTAGTACTAATCTCGCCGCGGCACACGCATATAAGAAAATATTAATTCTATCTTTAGGTATACTTTCTGGGATTAAACTTAATAGAAAATATTCAGGTTTCTTTTCAAACGTAATTTTTATCATTTTCTTCATTTTTTCATATATCTCACTCCAGAATTTATATATTTTCTTACATTCCCACCAACAGTGAAAATACGTACCAGTTTTTTCCTGGCACTTCCAGCATTCTTTTGTTTCTGTCTTATAGATTTTAGCTAGCCTTTCTGGCGTCAGGTGCCATCTATATACGAGCTTCATCATATTTTCTTTAATTCCTGAACACGCTGTAAATCTCATTGTCGATCTCCACAATTTATCCCATTGCACTTTATAGATTGGTCTTCCTACATCCTGAGCCCATTTTATCATTACAGATTTTATCTCCTCATCTTTTAATTCCCACTCTAATAAAAATTTATACATCTTAGACAGTGGTTTAGCCGTATTATCAATCAAAATTTCCTGTAATTTAGATTTGCCCTCATTGAATCCTATTTCTTTATGTTTTTTAAATAAGCTTTGTATTTGTAAATAATGTAGCCAACTTGTACAATGATGTTTAATTTCTTCATATGGCTTTAATATAAGTTGATCCCCTTCTTTTACTGTTAATTCCTGGTAGGTTGGCCATTTTCTATTTTTACCTCGGCCACTCATCGTTGTCATTTCTAATGGTGACGCCCACCAGGGCGTCTTTGCTTCTAATAGGTTTTTATATTCCTCCCAGATTTTAAATACCGATTTTTTAATTATATGATCTATAAAACTTTTATCTTTTCCTTTGTTTTCTTGCAATAGGTACGCGTGCCATCCTTTATTATTCCTAAACCCTTCCAATTCCAAGAGTTCACAATTTTCTAGTACTATCCATTCCCTCATCCAGCAAAAACATGCGGAGGCATAATATAGTCTGAGATCCGGGACCCCCCAGCCACCTCTCTCCTTGCTGTCTGTTAATAATTTATATTGTATTCTCGCTTTTTTCCCTAGCCAGATGAACTTGCTTAGGTCTTTTCTCCACGAATCAAAAATTTCTTTCTTTCCTATGATAGGTAACATTTGAAACAAAAACAGGATCTTCGGCAACACTGACATTTTGATCACTGCTATCCTTCCTGATAGGGACAAGTTTAATTCTTTCCAACGGTCCAAATCTTTTTTAATCTCCCTCCATACTCTAAGATAATTGTTCTCATACAAATTTATATTATTGGGGGTAACAACAATTCCTAAATATCTAATTTTATTAACTATTTCCCAATTTGTAATCTTCTCCAAATCCATTATTTCTTTCTTCCCTATATTTTTGACTATCATCTTGGTCTTTCCCATATTAACTCTAAAGCCTGACACTTCCCCATATTTTTGCAATTTCTCCTTTAAATTAATTATCGAATCCAATGGTTCTTCCAACATTAAGATCACGTCGTCAGCAAAGGCTTTAATTTTATAAATATTCTTCCCCAATGTTATCCCCTTGATGTTTTTGTCTCCTTGGATGTCTTTTAACAGAAATTCAATTGACAAAATGAATAACAAAGGAGATAAAGGGCATCCCTGACGGGTACCCTTTTGGATTTCAAATTCTTCCATTATTTCTCCATTTAATATCAATCTTGCCTTCTGTTCGCTGTAAATTGCGTTTATCCCCTCTATAAATTTGCCCCCTATTCCAATTTTCCCCAATGATTTTTTCATAAATTCCCATGTCAAGTTATCGAAGGCTTTTTCGGCATCCAAGAAGATAAAAGCTGCTTTTTTGCTAGGCATCCAATCTAGATATTCAATTAAATCTAGGAAAATTCTCATATTATTTGACATTTTTCTCCCTGGTAAAAAGCCTTGTTGGTCATGCCCAATGATCCTGTTTAGTATCTTTTTTAATCTTCCGGCTAGGATATCACTGAAGATTTTATAGTCGACATTAAGTAGAGAGATCGGCCTGAAGGATCCCACCTGGTCGTTCTCTCCCTCCTTCTTTGGTATTAATGTTATAAATGTTTCTCGCCATGATTTTGGAAACACTCCCTTTTCTAAAATTTCGTTCACTAACAATTGGTACACACCACCTATCTCCTCCCAAAACAATTTATAATGCCGGCTTGATAGACCATCTGTTCCGGGTGACTTACCCAATTTCAATCTATTAACAGCCTCATACATTTCTTGTCTTGATATCGGTTTGTTAAGTAACTCCTTTTCTTCTTCATTAATTTGACCTATATCACATTTGGTAAAATAGTTTCCCAATTTTTCTCCATCAATATTCTCTTTTTTATACAGATTTTTATAGAATTTGACAAAACATTTCTGTATATCCTCTCTATTATTCAACCTTTTCCCTTTATCTACTATACTTGTAATCATTCTTTCACTCTGCCTCTTACGTATCTGCCATGCTAGAAGCCTTCCTGCTTTCCCCCCATGTTCGAATGTCTTCTGTTTCATCCATTTTATTTTGTTCTCAATTTCGTGGCTCGTCAATGTGGATAATTTATTTTGTAGGAGTCTAATCTGCATTACCAAATTCCTATCGTCTGGTTTTTTAGCTAACTCCTTTTCCTTCTCCTCCATTTCTCTCCTAACATCTTCCATATTTTTCTCTCTCTCTCTTTTAACCCTATTTTTTTGTTGAAGATATATGCCCCGAATAAAGGCTTTGCTTGCATCCCATGTTGTTGTCAAATCTATTTCTTCTGAAATATTATTTTTAAAGAATTCTTTCAACAAACCTTTAACCTTTTCAACAAATACTTCATCATTTAAAATTCTCTCATCCAATCGCCATCTTCTAATCAATCTGTTATATTCTCTTATTCTCACCATAACCGGGTTGTGGTCCGTTATAGATTTTGCTAGTATTTCACATTTTATTACCTTAGACATTAATTTAGATGACACCCAGATCATGTCAATCCTTGACGCCGACTTCTTAGCCCCAGAATAATATGTAAATTTCTCTTCTTCGGGATTTCTTACTCTCCATCCATCCTTTAATTCATAATTACTTATTATATTGAAAAAAACGTCCGGTAATTTACCTCTATTTTTCCCTTTTCCTTTTGTTCTATCCAGTTGCGGTAATACAACTCCATTAAAATCCCCTAGTAAGATTACCTCTTCCTCATCTATATATTCTTCCATCTTCTTCCCTAATTTCTTGAAAAAATCCAATTTACATCCATTTGGTACATAAATATTAATTATTGTCACATTCCCTGTCGGCAACGTCAAGCGCACTCCCAACATCCTTCCCTCCTTATCCTGGAATATCTTTTCGGCCTTTATACTAGATTTCACATACGTAACCACCCCCCTTTTCTTTTTCACGTCGGATGATATAAATTCTGTACCTAACCTCTTATTAATTAATACCCTTTCATGATCTTTGGATACATGCGTTTCCTGAAGACATATAATGTCCCAGGAATCTTTTTTCAATATATGCTCCGTCTTATTTCTTTTAATTTTATCATTTAGTCCATTAATATTCCATGAAATAATTTTTAAATTCATAACTTTATTATGTCACTCCAGTTGTAGGCTATCAATGCCGGCTTGATTTTAAAAAAAACTCTTAAGGATAAGAAAAGGAGAAGAAAAAAAAGAAAGAAAGGGGGGAAGGGGGGAGAGAGGGATAGGAGCAACCAAAAGGGGGGAGGAAGGAAGAAGAAGAAGAAGAAAAAGGGGGGAGGGGGGAGGGAAAGGGAGGGTGAAGAGAAGAGGGGGGAAGGGAAAGGGGGAAGGGAGGGATTAAAGATAAAAAGGGGAAGGGGAGAAATTATGTGTGGGGGGGAAGCAATAAGGGTGGGCAACTATTGTTTACAATTCCATCATGTACACGAGAAATAAATCAAAAGTTGGTAACTAAATTATCCGCCTTTGTAAATTAGAGTCAGTTCGTCTTAATTCTCTTCTTCTTCCCCAAACAGTTCTTTCTTTTGTCTGTTATAGAATCTTTCCGCTTCTTCCGCCGATCTGATCGTTTTCCTTTTACCTTTGAATGTAAACGTGAGCCCTTCTGGGAACTCCCAGACATACCACATGTTCTGCTTCGATAGGGCATCCGTCAATACTTTATAATTCTGTCTTTTCTGCCGAATCCTCTTGGGAATTTCTTTATATATAGAGATGATTTTCCCGTCTATTATCAGACTTTCTTGTTTTTTCTTTTGCAGTATTTTGTCTCTGAGTAACATTGAGTTAAAAAAAACCATGCAATCCCCGGGGCCTCTGATGTTCTTTGACCGGTCTAATCTGATTCGGTAGATCTTATCCACATCCATCAATAACTCCTCCTCATTGACGCTCAACCATTTTGACAATTCCTTAATTATTTTTTCTTCTATTTGCTCATTTGCTGACTCAGGAATGCCCCTCATCCGTAGAATCGTGGACTTCTGTTTCATCTCAAGTAATGAAAGTTGGTCTGCTAGGTCTTCTTGTGCTTTCTTTATTTTTTTATTTTCCTCCTCTTCTTTCTCCTTTGTCCTCCTTAATTCTCTATTTTCCACTGTCATTTTCTTAATTACTTCTTCTTGCTTAATTACTTTGGCATTTAGATCTTTAACCGATTTCTCAAGTTCTTTGTTTTTACAATGTAGATCTTTTATTTGTCCTGTCAAATCAGCAATCATTTTAGAATTTCCTTCAATCTTTGAGTCCAATTTTTCAATTTTTGAGTCCACTGTATCCAACTTCTCATTTAATGCTTTGTTCATTTCAGTTATCAGCTCTTTTAAGTCAGCCAGAGCATCATTTTCATTATTCATTGATTGTCTTCTTGGTTGGTTACCTGCTGTCACTGTTGAGTTTGTTGTATTCTGTCGTCTGCCTGCCATTTTCACTTTATATGTTCTCTTTGTGTTTCAATTCTCTTTAATTCTCTTTAATTTCTTCAATCCGGATACCTTGTTTCCCCTTTTAATTGGGAGTTCCCTTATGTTCTTCCTTAAATGGGTCTCATCTCTCTCTCTCTCTTTTTTTTTTTAAAATAAAGGAAATAAAATTTGAGTGGGTATTTGTCTTATAGCTGTCTCATACACAGTTTGCAAAATGTCTTTAAATGAGAGCAGCAAAGAAGAAAGAAAGAGCCTCAGTTACCACTTCAATCCACTGGGTGTCGCTGTGTATCTTTCAGAGATTAACTCTGCTGGTCTCTCCTCTCACCGCTTCTATTGCTGCTGTTCCTTTATCTTCACTTCCGCAATGACGCCGGAAAGGAACACACCGACATGAGTCAGCTACTGGCAAGTCTCCATCTTTAATGACAATTCTTATCTGTCCTTGCAGCGTCTATTTTAATTTTCTCTCACTAATATTCCACCACGCTGTCTTGGTGATTGCCTCCCTTCTCAAAATTTCTCCCCACACGCAGGGCTTTCAAAGCAAGTCTATCAGCGGTATATTAGGCGTTCCTTCGGCTTAACCGCCCGCCCGGAGTCTGTTTTAAAAGTCCAATAAAAGCAATCTCAACACTCACGGGTCGGTAGCTCTTGTTTAATCTCCAAGCCGAAGAGCTCTGGTGCTCGCCAGGCAGGGTCTAGGGCGCCGCTGCAGCGTCGTCTGTTCTTTATTTTGCGCTGGCTCCTCTCCGTAGCTCCACCATTCAAAGCGGTGCCGCTACGCAGTTCCGCCGTTTCGCGCCGCTTTTTCACTATATTAGCGGGAGACCCGTACTCCCGCTTTTTTCGGGGGGGTGTTTAGCGCCACTCCCCCCCCTCGAAGACAAACGCTATCGAATTTAACGCTCCAAGTTGAGCGGAGCGTCTTAAACGCAGCCTGCTTCTGGCGCACCTTCACCGGAACCCGTCAGTTCTCAATCTTGTAATCAAAGCATTTGAAAACTAAGTCAAGACATTCCATTGTAAGCTTAAAAACATGTAATTGAAATGCATATTCTTCACATTCATCCCCACCTCCTTAGCAAATTGTAGATTGTATGCTCCTTGGGGCATGGATTTATCTTCCTCTATTTTGTAAAGCATGAAACCCGCTGTTAGAGCTATACTATCAATAGTTACATGGGTTCTAAATGAGAGCCATTTGAAGCTTTGGATACACGGGCTACTCATCCCTCCACTTAGGAGAAAGCTGCTGGTGAGACTCACTGAAAGTCATCCCCCCAAAACAAAAAACTAACTAATTTGAATACAGAGATCTGGCAGTATGGCCTAATTCAGAGCAATCTGAATTTTTCTATAAAAAATGAACAGAACAAATAGATAAAAAGCAATTTCAGCATTTTTCTCCAGCTTCCCGATATCACTACCAGCAGATGACAAAACTCAGTTACTTGCATACCAAAGCTTTTAGAGGACAGTAGTGTTACAGTAAAGGTAAAGGGACCCCTGACCGTTAGGTCCAGTCGTGCATGACTCTGGGGTTGCGGCGCTCATCTTGCTTTACTGGCCAAGGGAGACTGTGTACAGCTTCCGGGTCATGTGGCCAGCATGACTAAGCTGCTTCTGGCGAACCAGAACAGGGCATGGAAATGCTGTTTACCTTCCCGCCGGAGCGGTACCTATTTATCTACTTGCACTTTGACGTGCTTTCGAACTGCTAGGTTGGCAGGAGCAGGGGCCAAACAATAGGAGCTCATCCCGTCACGAGGATTCAAACCGCCGACCTTCAGATCGGCAAGCCCTAGGCTCTGTGGTTTAACCCACAGCGTCACCCACATCCCAGTATTACATGCAAAGAAAACTACAGAAAAATTCATTTACTATAGTTTGGATCCTAAAGTATTAAATTAATAATGTTCAAACAACTCCCGTCACCTCTCCCTTCTGTAGACCTCCATCTAATTTTGGGTGACTTCCCCACCCCTGTATCCTGTATCACATCCAATTGTTTAGGAGGGTCCCTCACCCTTCAGAGTGCATGGATGACCGAGGGAGAAAGAACAAGAAAGGGGAACTTGCCTTCTGTGAATGTCTTTAAGTTAGTGTACCTTAGGAGCTACGTTTATGGGTCTTAAAAAAATAAAGATACATGGGTGACCAATTTTTTTGCATCTCTAATTCTAAGGAAAACTATTATATACAAGCATTAATTTTATTAAGGAATTCCATAACTAACACAATCCTCTAAAATATATATTTCAATTTGTGTATTTAGTAAGTAAAACTATTGTAAAAGTCTGCAATGACACACAGCAAGTCAACATACAACT
This sequence comes from Zootoca vivipara, assembly GCF_963506605.1. Classification (NCBI taxonomy): domain Eukaryota; kingdom Metazoa; phylum Chordata; class Lepidosauria; order Squamata; family Lacertidae; genus Zootoca; species Zootoca vivipara. The sequence goes on from NC_083283.1 coordinate 27,335,803, forward strand.
TATCTATTACCCTGGTGGCAAAGGCTGCGGTCTTTCCCAGGTTGTTGTTCTTGTGTTGTGATCAACGTAATAGGTTCTACCATGAGGATCCTTTCTCTGTTCCCATCTATAAAAATACAAAAGAGGTAAAACACCATCAACAGAAAATAGTGTTGTCACTTTCTGAAAGATTCACTTAATGAATCTTTCCTTTCAGGAATGCTCCAATGCAGTTAAGGGGGCTCACTTTCTTCATTTTCAGGAAGCAGCTTCCATTCAAATCATTTCCTCCAAATAGAGCATTTCCCCTCTGCATCGAGCCCTTTTGAAGTCAATTTGGAGGATTGGATCCAAACTACTTTGTTCAAGTGGCTTTCAAATGGGCTTGCTGTAACCATGAATCAGTTTCAGTAGGCCTCTTTGAAAGTGTGTTTTCCACTGCCAAACAGTCCACCTTCAAAGGAGGTTGCTGTAATCACTAGTCAGCTGACTGGAGGTTAGTGGCCTCTTTTGAGCTTTGACAGCTGTCAATCACCTAGTGTCATTATGACGTTAGGTGGCTAGCAGGTGGGTGGTTGTGCACAATTATCAAAGTCAGCCCACAAGTGGCAGGGGATTTAAGGATGCAGCCCAATGGCGAAAATCAGTTCCCAATCACTGCTCTACTCATCTGCAAGCACTGACCGTCTTCTGGTCATGCTTTTTATATACAATAGGTTAGATCCAGACAAAATTGGCTGAACTTAGGTCACGTTAGACATGACTTAAATCACATTGATTTTAATGGGAATTAAACTAACTAAATCTAATTCAATAAGAAACAGGAAAATAAGGACCACTATGTATCAGACTCAGATGCCAACTCTGTCCATATGTCTGCTCTGCAACATTACTTCAAGACTGAATAATGTTATCTAGAACATTCATTGCAACCTGATATGTGTCATCATTTGTCAGCAATGCTCTTCTGCATTCTACAAAGGAAAAGCATGCTAGACCCTATGCAAAACAATAAATGGGCATGAATCTTAAAAACTAGTTAAAACTAGTGAGACAACTCTTTAACCATCCTGGTAATTAACCTTAAAGTGGCAATATTTGAACAAAGGAACTTAAACATAAAACCACTGACTTACAATACATCAAGAGGATCAATGCAGTCATTTGTGGATTGAACTTGGATGATGGATTTTAATAACACTATATGTTTCAAGTGGCTTATGAATACCAGGATGTCTGTATTATCAACAATTGTTTTGTGAATTACTGCTCTTGGTTACATAACTAATACACTATCTGTACTTTCTAAATTTCATTTTCCTCTGACTTCAGTGTTCATGATCTATATGATGAAACGGACAGCAATCCATTAAGGTTTATGCCATAATAAATTGGTTAGTCTTTAATGGTTCACCAGACTCTTTAGTTACCTGAACCTGTCCAATAGACTACTAAGGAAATTAGTAACATTTCTATATCTAAGCATAACTTTTCTGCTCTAAGCATTATTATATTATTAATGAAATCAAAACCCACATACCCTGGGGGCAAAGGTTCTATGCTGTTGCTACCAGGCTGTTGCCTTACAGGTTCCCCAGACACAGTTGAAGAGTCTCTTGGTTTTGCTGCTTCTGTAGTTACATTACTTCTTGTACTAGAAGATACAATATCTGTGGGAGCAACAGCATCAAGCCCAACAGATACACTGGGAGCAGTTGTAGATGTGTTGCTTTCAGAGTTGCTAGTAACTTCTGTTGCTAAAGAAGGTTCTACAGTAGCTGGAGTACAGTCTACAGATGTAGAAGAGGCCTCGCCAGAATCCATAAGAGTTTCAGAGGCAGAATGATTATCAGTCTCCATCATAGTTGACTCACAAATAACTGGGATGCAGAAAAAGAGAACATATTGTACATAAAGTTATATCCTGAATTTTAAAAGATAATTAAAGGAAAATTGATGTCATAATAAAACAATAAAAATATTTAAAAAATAAAAAGGCAACATTTAGATGCCCGGTGCAAAAAAGATGAGACCCATAAATGTATTAGTCAGATTCTTCTTTCCTCCTCAGGCTCCACAAACAGTGTTTTTACTTCACTCAAAACCAAGTAGTAGAAGTTTATTATTTAGTTCATTCATTTATGAATTGCTTCCTATTAACTACAGTTGTACCTTGGTTTTCTAATGCCTTGAACATTTTGGCTCCTGAACACCGCAACCCCAGAAGTGAGTGTTCTGATTTGCAAAAAAAAAAATTGGGAAGCCGAACATGTGACGTGATTTCTGCAGCTTCCAATTGAGTGGAAGAAGCTTCTGCAGCCAATCAGAAGCCACGCCTTGGTTTTCGAAAGTCGAACGGACTTCCAAATGGATTCTGTTTGAGAACCAAGGTACAACTGTATCTCAAAGCATTTCCACAATACAATAAAAACATATATAAAATAATTACATATGCTAAAACTATTTCCCATCCAATACAGACCCCCAACTGGGATAAACGTTTCTACTTAAATGGCTTGTTAAAAGAGAAAAGACTTTAACAGGGGACAAAAAACCCACTATAGACAGCACTTGTCTGATATACAATGGGAAGTTCCAAATGGACTTCCTGACAAGATAGTATCTGCAGGATGCCTTCTCCTGCAAAGCATAGTGGTTAGTGTGGTATAAGGGATGAGATGGGAGTATTCGACCACTGTATATGGCTTTATGCATCAGTTTCAACATGCACTTAGTGTGGGAGCAAATTGGCAGCCACTGCTATTCTTTACATACAAACTTAAGAAGAGTCTGCTGCATCCTGGTCTCAAGTAGCCAACCAGATAGCCAACCCATGGGAAGCGTGCAAGCAGAACCTGAGCACAACCACATGCTTCCCACCTGCAGTTCCCAGCAACTGAGTCAGAGGCATAGTGCCTTCAATGGTAGAGGCAGAACATAACCACCATGAATTTGTTTAATCCTCTTTTAAAGCTATCCAAACTGCTGACCTTCACTACCTCTCATGAGAGCAAATTCTACAGTTTAACTATGTGCTGTGCGAATAAGTACTTTCCTTTGTCCTGATTCTTCCAACATTCTGCTCCATTTATAGTTCCAAGTTCTAGTATTATGAGAAAGGGAGGGGCAAGGGAATTGCACCTAGCATACACAAGATTGCAGTACCAGTAGTAGGTAAAGGTAAAGGGCCCCTGGATGGTTAAGTCCAGTCAAATTTAACTATGGGATGTGGCACTCATCTCCATTTTCAGGCGGAGGGAGCCGGTGTTTGTCTGTGGACAGCTTTCCAGGTCATGTGGCCAGCATGACTAAACCGCTCTGGCGCATGGAAATGCTGTTTACCTTCCCGCAGCAGCGGTACCTATCTACCGTGTTTCCCCCTTTTTAAGACACCGTCTTATTCTTTTTTTTACTCAAAAAAACCCACGGTGTCTTATTTTCAGGGGGTGTCTTGTACCTTAAGGCCTCCTCAGAGGGGCCAGGCAGCTGGCTCGGGGTGCTGCTGGGCGCTCTGTGCGGTGCTGCTGCAGCAGCCGGTTCCAAGCACCAAGGCAGCAGGCTGCTGGCTCAGTGCTCCGCCTGGTGCTGCTGGGCGTTTCGAGCGCTCGGCGCTGCGGAGCGCTCCGCTCTGCAGCCGCCGGTTCCGGTGGCGGGGCGGCCGGCAAAAAAAAAAAATTAAAGAGGCCAGGCCGCTGTGCTCCTGTAAAAAAAAACCCATGCTCCTGTAATAAGGGATCAAAGTAGGAACGAGAAGCACATAAGGAGCTGGAAAACGCGTGGGACAAAGATCCTGACTTGATCACAGCATCCCCCCGGTGAAATCAGGCTGGGGGAGAGGGGATCCCATCAGGAGGATCGAGAGATCCTAGGGAACCCGATCGAAGCGGCAGGAAAAGGAAGGCAGGATCCATCGGGCGGGAAGTGAGGCGGCGCTAGGACCCGGCGGCTCCTTTGTTTGGGGCGGGTGGGGTGAGGGAGGGGGCGAGGGAGGAGGAGGGGAGGCGAGGGAGGGAGGGAGGAAGCTCGATGGCGGCGGCGGCGGCAGCAGAAACGGCGACGGAGGGTCCCCTGCTTCCCGCCGCCGCCTGCCGCCACCTCCGGGCCCGCGGGCAGGGCGGGCGCGCTCACCTGTCTCGGCTGCGGTCGGCCCGGCCCTCTCCACCCAGGCGCTCCAGCTCTGCCCCGCGAAGTCATCGAGATTCGGCAGCCGCCGATCCACAGCAGCCATTGCTGCTGCTGCTACCACCGCCGCGCGTCCACGCACTGCCATCACCGCACGGGAACGCGCAGCCCTCCCCGCTGGCCGCGCTCCGCTCTGCAGCCGCCGGTTCCGGTGGCGGGGCGGCCGGCAAATAAATAATAATAAAGAGGCCAGGCCGCTGCGCTCTGCCCGGCGCTGCTGAGCGCTCTGCTCTGCAGCCGCCGGTTCCGGTGGCGGGGCGGCAGGCTGCCTCGGGCAGGCAAAAAAAAGAGAGGCCAGGCTGCTGGCGCGGGCGCTCCAGGTGTTCGCTGCTGCAGCAGCAGCCGGTTCCAGGCCCCTCTGGCTGGCTGGGTCCCGCTGGCTGGCTGGGGCGCTCGACGGTCTCGTTCTACACGGCATGGAGGTATGCCTTATTTTCGGGGGGTGTCTTATGTTTCACTAATGCTAAAAAATGCTGCCATGGCTTACTCTCTGACTACGTATTAAAAAAGGGGAAACACGGTATCTACTCACACTGCTACACTTTTGAACTGCTAGGTTGGCAGGAGCTGGGACAAAGCAATGGGAGCTCACCCCATCATGAGGATTTTAACTGCTGACCTTATGATCTGCAAGCTCAAGAGGCTCAGTGGTTTAAACCACAGCGCCACCTGTGTCCCATAGTACTGAAGTAATAATAATAATAATAATAATAATAATAATAATAATAATAATTGCCAATAGGCACTTCTTTAAATGAAATCACTGGTAATTACTGATTTTTAATCCAGTTAATAATAATAATAATAATAATAATAATAATAATAATAATAATTTATTTATACCCTGCCCATCTGGTCGGGTTCCCCCAGCCACTCTGGGCGGCTTCCAACAAAATATTAAAATACAGAAATCCATCAAACATTAAAAGCTTCCCTAAACAGGGCTGCCTTAAGATGCCTTCTAAAAGGTAAAGGTAACGCGGCCCCTGACCATCAGGTCCAGTCGTGTCCGACTCTGGGGTTGCGGCGCTCATCTCGCTCTATAGGCCGAGGGAGCCGGCGTTTGTCCGCGGACAGCTTCCGGGTCATGTGGCCAGCATGACAAAGCTGCTTCTAAAGGTCTGGTAATTGTTATTCTCTTTGACCTCTGGTAGGCGTGCATTCCACAGGGTGGGTGCCACTACCGAGAAGGCCCTCTGCCTGGTTCCCTGTAACTTGGCTTCTCGTAGCGAGGGAACCGCCAGAAGGCCCTCGGCGCTGGACCTCAGTGTACAATTAATCATGGCCATACATTTTTAAAATTGAGATGGAAAGACCTTTTATTTTATTTTCAGCTTGTACTAGGGCTCTCATATTTCAAAAAGTAAAATTCCTGAAATCCACCCCCTCAACGTTGTTGAGCTTTTTTTTTAGAAACCACTTGTTAGGTGAAGGTTTAAACAAGTAATTTAGCATTGGCATTAATGTCCTTTTCACTGCTATCGGTTTGCCAAGAAGTTGTTTAATTATCCAATGCAAAAGATGACTATTTCTAATAATGAATCTTGTTTTCTTGGAGATAACAACCTACTTTCTCTTTAGCCACCCAAGCAACAGCTCAGGGGCCTGCCAGGAAACGACGGGTGGCAATCCAGTTTCGGCCAGCCCCCTTCTGTGGGCTTTTTCTGGGTTCAACCCTTCAAAAGACTTCAAAGCAATATGAAGTCTACACTGTTGAATGCTTTCTCTGAATTTAGAAAGGTAAAACTGTTTCTTTCTATTCATTAAAAAAAAGATAACATATGTATGGTGTTTCAAATATTATTGTTTTGATCTGAATGTTTGTATTAAGCAAGCAGTTTAAGTTTGCCTTTCTTGGTTAAGTCACAATTTAAATAAACAGGGTAGTATCCAGGAGTGTCTGTTCACTGACAGAAGGGAATCTTTCAAATGTAAATCTTTTTCCTCCCTGTACATACTGTGCATCCTCTACATCTGTTTCATAAGCTTGAGGGACCCTCCAAAGCAGTTTAGGGGTTTTTTTGGGTGGGTGATACAGGGGGGCAGTCAAAATTGCCTCCCTGCACATTCCACTGACCAATTTCCCTCTGTCAACTGATAGGCAACACTGGAGATCACAGCCTTGTTTTATAATTTACTCTCTCTTAGAAACGGATTGCTTATGATTAATAATTTAAAGTAGGTAAAGAAATAAATCAAACATCATACTTTCACTTTCAGCACACATTCCACAACAGCTCTTCCTCCCCAAAAGCTGCTTCAAATGGCCAAGAGATTCTTCAGAACAGTATCTGAAGCAGCACGAAGGGGGGAACTGGAACACCACATACATGTAAGTCAGAGGTAGCAGTACAGATCCTTAGCTCCCCTAACCACCATAGTCCACTGATGTTATGATGTTAGGTGACCCAAATTCAAAGGAAAGACTCAGGAGTGCACTCTAAAGTGTGCTGATTGTTTAATTATTATTTTCTGCTGAAAACTGAAAATGAAGTTCCCTGCTGAAAGACGCTCGTAGTCAGTGCAAATCCACTGATCTGCAGAGAGTACAAACCCCACTTTCAGCACAGATTTACTCTGGCTGGGAGCTCATGAGTGGAACCAATCACAAGTGCAAGCATTTGATGCAGAATTTGAAAGGTACCGAATGCAAGTCCTGGCATGCCAAAGAACAGTTGGGAGCACACTATAAGACTAATTATTATTTTAGTGAAGTTTTTACCCGCACTACATCTGACTTCATACATGACAACGCTGCCATAGTCCAGACTAGCTAGCACACTACTTCCTATAATTAATACGGAGTTCCCTGAAAAAAGATAACAATAAAGTAGTCGAATAGGCTGTATTCTTACCAACGTCATCAGACTGGCTTGTAAGTGGTTTTGGTGCTGGTGTATTTTTGGGTCTGCTTGCAATATGAGGAGAAGATGGTGTGCTGTCTCCACTGTCTCCATTAACTGCATGGGTAGGGAATGAGTTCTGTACTACAGAGCTTGATGGTGTTTGATTGTCTATTCTGTTGGAAACAGCAGAGAAATATTGTCAAAATAAGTATTTTTATATTTGTTACACATATTTGTTCCAAACCTACAAAAAATATTAATGGACCTGAATAAAACTTGCATCAATTTAGTTAGGATGAGAACAGTATTCATTTTATAATTCTAGACAACATCACACATGCCTCTCAGGTGGTCTTCATTTGACCACCTCCCTTCAAGTTCCCCCACAAAACTCACCTTTTCCAGGCAGGAAGCATTTGAAAACTATCCCAGTCCCAATTTCTTTTTGTAATTAAGCCAAAGCAAAAGAAATGGACATAGTCACATATTATTCCATGAGTACCCTGTCTTCAACCCTTAAAAGGGCTGTTTCACAATCTCTATTTCAGATCGCAAGCTCTTTACATAAGAGCCTCTCATATCTATTCTTTGCAAAACACCATGTTCATAGATACACTTTATAAATAAAAGTATTGTGCAATATGATACCAATCAATTCTGTTGCATTGATTGCAAGTGATATTTGGAAAGTCATTAAATGGATTCCATCTCTTTTTCATCCACTCACAGTGACATTATAATTTAGTTTTCCTAATGTAGATCACTGACTGATAAAACTATCAAATGCTATTTGAAAATAAAGTTTCTAACCAACTGGGCATTCAAAGTGGCTTTGTCTGTAATTAACTTCAATTTAACAGCTAACATTATCAATAACAATGTTGGATAGTAGCTGATTAGACTGAATTGAGAAAGTTCCAATATTTGTCATTTTAGTGGCAAATTCAGGCTTGTATTTAACTACTCACCTGGTTGCCATCGGAGACTGGGGATTCCATACAAATGATTGCATGGAATTCCATCTTGGTGAGTGAATAGTTTGGCAGAGGAAAGACAAACCTCTTACTTCCTTGTCAGCACAGAAACCAATCTGTCTATTACCAGCCCACGGCATTTCTGAGCTGGATGCACAGGGGGTGATGTTCCTTCCCACAGCTCCAGCACAGAAAAAGAACATAGTATTTCTAGCCAGCAAAAGTGTTTATGTTCAAGTAGCTCACACCACAGCAGAATCACTGATCTGCAGCCAGAACAGGTGGCTGCAAGAATCTGATACTTGATTACTTTCCTGCTGGGTGTGCATAAACATACATCCCACAGTAAATCATGCAGAGAAAGCAGGAGTGGGTTGGCTAGCAGAGAAAGAAATGTTTGCCTTCTGTGATATTACTTTTTATTTTTCATATATACACACCACAATGCCAAGATGAGTGGTTTGAGACAATTAATGAAATGTAACAAAACTGACTGTAGTTTTTTTTCAATATTTACAGTTTAGAAACACTGCTTAGACTTTAGTTACAAAACTTGGACATCTCGGAGCGGATGTGGACATCTCGGAGCTGATGGAAGTTGAGATATTATGGCTAAGATGGAACTCCACAAAACTAAGTTAGTTATATGAATCCTGAAATATGGATTTCACAACCTATTCTTATCAAAGTAATTGACAGAAAGATTGGGATAAGAAATCCTCTTAAATTGGTGAAAAGGGATATGGCAAATGTTCCCCAGGCAATTAGCAAGAATCTTAATAAAAACTTTTATAAGTTTATCTTTCTATGGTACCTGAGGCCACTTTGTCTAAATGTATTTATAGCACAATGAATTAATTCATGTTGGAGATGCAAGGCAACCAGTGCTGGGATGCAGCATACCTTTTGGGCATGCCCCAAATTAAAAAATTATGGACAGAAATAAGGGAAGTTGAAATAATAATGAGATATGCGTTACAGATGGACACTTTAATCATTGTGTTCTGATTTAATACTAGCCAAGGGCAAATACACTTTATAGGAAGACACAGGTGCACAAATATATGATAGGGGACATCTGGCTTACTAGCAGTACATGTGAAAAGGATCTAGGGATCTTAGTAGAGTCAACAGTGTGATGCTGCAGCAAAAAAAGTTTATGCTATTCTAGGCTGCATCAACAGAAGTCTAGTGTCCTGATCAAGGGAAGTAATAGTACCACTCTATTCTACCATGGTTAGACCACACCTGAAATACTGTGTTCATCTCTGGGCACCACAATTTAAGAAGGATATTGACAAGCTGGAAAGTGTGCAAAGGAGGGCAATGATCAGGGGTCAGAAACCAAGCCTTGTAGGAAATAGTTGAGCAAGTTGGGTATGTTTAGCCTAGATAAGAGGAGACTGAAAGAAGATGTGATAGCCATCTTTAAATATCTAAAGGGCTGTCACGTGGAGGATGAAACAAGCTTGTTTTCTCTTGCTCCTGAGGCTAAAACCCAAACCAATGGATTCAAGTTACAAGAAAAGAGATTCCGACATCAGGAAAAACCTTCTGACAGTAAGAGCTGTTCAACAACGAACCAACTCCAAATGTGCCCATGGGTCCAAAAAGGTTGGAGATCCCTTCTCTACAGAGCATATTATCGGATGCATTCAAAATAAGCAAATGAATGAATAAATAAAATCTCTTTCTCGTAGTAGAATGAGTCAAAGTAAATGCCCATCCCCAAAGAAAATGCATATTCTAAAGCAGATTTATTTCTCAATAATGCACTTCCTCTCTTACACTTACTGCAAAACATCCCAGCTGAACTCTGAAATGCAACCTGATATTCTGCAATACAAATTCAGTTTTATGACATTTTAGTAAGGTGATTATACTGTTACCATAAATAGTTTTCTTTAAAGAAAACTCTGACCTGGAAGTGGTTCTTGCGGATGTTTCTCTGTTTTCATGTAAAGCATCACCATTTTGCTGGACTTCTACTAAACAATAAGAAACAAAATTAGATATTTTCTTTCTTATACCATGGGATATTAAGGTTAATCTTCTTTTCCCCAGTTTAACTTACTGGTTACTAGTGAACTGTGGTTTGTGAGAGATTCTGGTTCAAGCACCAAACCATCAAGCACAATTATTAGTTCTCCTGTTTGCACCAAGCCACTCTTGTTCTCCAGTGAGAGTTTCAACTGTTCTTTGACTCTTTCTACTATAAGAAAAAAAATATATTTCAATGAACCAGTCAATAGAAAAATAATTGCTATATATATATATTTTAAGTAGGCTTGCATTAATACTTAACTTTTCATTTTAATTCTTTGGAATGATTGATTCAAATATTAAGATTACACTGCTACAGCATGGTTTTCCACATTATATAAATGCTTAACAAAGAATGCTACTGTAGAGCATAAGGAAGAATCTATGGCAGGGTACTGTCATATCTAAGCCTTGCCAGCCACAGCAGGAGTTGGACAGTGGCAGGAGCAATTTATCTAAATAATTCTAAAGTTATTTGGGGTGGTGGGGGGGTTACCTTTTTCAATTTCTCTCTCATTAGTTGCTATAGGAGATAAACTCATTTCATCAACTCCAAGGCTAACATAGTTTTCTTCCTGTTGTAGGGGTGTGCTAGAGCTATAGGGGGCATCCTTGGACCCTATAGATCAAATACCCCCCTCAATCCAGCCCAGCATGCCCTTATTTCTCCCTTGCTCATGGTGCGCCAGCCAAGGAGAAATGGCAGGAGTCACTCCTGAGGTTTCCATAGGCATGAAGAGCGCACAAAGTCAGACTTTCCATTCTACATCACCTGGGACGTATTTCCAGGGACTATACAACTGTGCCTTGAACAGTTCATCCTAAACTATGCCACACAGATTCCTTAACAGTTGTGGATCTATTTGTGCCTACACATCATCAATATGTAGATATAAGCACCCACCCACCGAAAGGGGTGTGTGTGTGTGTGTGTGTGTGTGTGTGTGTACACTTACAACAAACAAACATATACACCTGCCTAATCAGTTATAGGCTGGATTCAAAAGTTCTACAAACAGAAGGCAAAGTCTCTCCTTGGAGTTGCAGAACCTTTTTGTAAAATATTGGATGCTTCATGTGGGGTTGTACTCAGTGCTTTTTTTCCTTAAAAAATATTTTGGGCCACTCTCATTTTCCTACTCATATTGAAATACTGCCCCTTAATGAGGCCAAACATTTACAAAGTGTTTATGGGTATGGGTCCCCCTGCATCCCCCCAGAAAAAGCACTGGTTGTACTATAAATGGGAAATCTCTGAAAATGTGGTTGGGGACAGCTTGTTAGCATGGGGTTCCTGCTCATGCAAGACGCATCAGCCTACTAAAATGAACCTTCACAGATTTGCTCATACACATTCCTATTTGCTTTGTGGGTTATGTTTTATCAATCATAACATTCCTATAGTCACCAGCAAGGTCAGTTTATGTGGGGTGGGAGAAATTATGCAAGATCAAGTAAACCTTAAGCCTTTATATATAGCTACAATATATGTAACAATTGGAACATCATCTGCAGTTAAACATATATATTACAAAAACCAAGACACATTTTCGTATAAAGATTTGGGTAACTAATGAAATTTAAATAAATTGGAAACTTACATCTTCTATCATGCATTTCCAAAGCTTGTCTAAGATCTACAGTGGCTTTTCCTAACAAAGCATCAGCTTTTAAAGTATGATGGCTCCAAACTTTAAATTCCAAAGTGGTCTGCGGAGTCACATTCCTATAAACAACAAACAAGTTTCATTTCCTTTTTCATCATGGCACATTGCAGTCTATCAGTTTCATCATATTCAACATAGAAACAACAGCTAGGCCTAAATAGAGTTTTGACATAAATCTGCATTATGAAGTTAAACAGCTGTGTTTAATAACAGTCAAATTTGTCAATGTTGAATCTCTTCCCCCCATCCCCCACTGTCGTCCACTGAAAAATTCAAGTACTGTACACTGCTCTGAAGACCTCTCACCAGCCTAGGCACCCAAGTCTAATTAAGTTCCAGATAAATGCAAGAGTCAGGATATTACACAGTACAGCAGCTACAAATTTTGTTTTGGCACAGTTTGCATCAGGTTGGAATCCCATAGTAGAAAACACAGGTGGAAGAGACATGCAATATCCCAGCTTCAAGTTATGCTTAGTTTGCACCTAGAGCGATTCATGTGAAGAAAATTGCCACTGTGAAAAGAATATTTAGAAGGGCCAAGTGCTTGTGAAACAGTCAAACTACTTATTTCCCAGACCAGAATCCTGAAAGCAAGCCTACTTTTTTACAAGCAAATGGATAGAAGCCTACTGAGTCCTGTATTTATGGAAAGGAAAGGACAGAAAAAAACCTGAATGAGCCTACATTTATTGTGCCTGGGTAACCCAGCCAGATAGGCAGGGTATACATAGTAACACTGTAGTAGTATAAATAATAAATTTGTTGTTGTTATTTATATATAGTTGTTGTTGTTGTTGTTGTTGTTAAGTGTGTTAAAATACATTTACAGTACATAAAAGTAATTACAAAAACATTTGAAACTCAAATAAAAATAATAAAACAAACAGAAAAGAAATAAGAAACATAATGGGAAGGAAGATAAAGTTGTTCTTTAACAAGCTGTAGATTTTTATACTTAGGCATTGATGTCATAAATCATCAATTTCATACTGATTTGGGCTACATAGCCTCACCTAATCTTTCTTGGAACCACACATTTTGTTACCTATAGATTATTCTTGGATCTCTATGTAGCCACTGTGAACTGGAGGAATATACCCAATGTTCTCTGACCACATCATTCCTTGCATAACTAGTTATTCCATACTGGGTAGGCAGGGGTGTCAAAAAATGGAAGCCCTGCTTATCCGTAAGTTCTTTCCCCTGTTAATGTTTCATTTCTGATACGAACATCTAAAATACTTACCAGAGTGAAGGCTCTCATATTTTTGTGTGTAAACAGATCTTTCAAGAAGAGCAAGAGACTTGGAGCAGTCCTAAACACTACACCTGCTGGTGCTGAATAATATACCGTAGTATTTTATATTATTTAACAGTATTTCATATTATAGCACTTAAAGTAAAGCACTTAATATATGTTTTTAAAAAGAGGTACAGGTAACTTACATCTTACATGGAGATTACATTTCTGGCCATCATGTACAAAAGCAAAATCAAGGAAAAGCTATGATATGGCAGCTTGTACTCATGCACTCCCCCTGCAGCTTCACATCCCATCCTCACTTCGACCTTCCTCAATCTTTTTCTAGCTGCTCCATGGAAAGGAAGAGAATGGGGGCAAAGAGGAGTTGTTGCTGCCCACAACAGAGGAGTTCTTTTGGCCTGTCCCACCCACTTTCTATTTAATTAATTATTTCCTCGCCAAGTGTGCCAAGCGAAATAAGTGTAAGATGCAAGTTACCTCCATATACATCTTGTAAAATAATAAATGCATCTCAGCGAATCATTATTCCACAGCAAGGAAGTTGTTCACAATAAAAGTTAGAAAAAAAGATCTACTTACACAGTCAACTGTTCATCCCATTTTGGATTTGAGGAACTGTTAGATTTAGACGTTTTCTTAACTTCACTATCCGCTACTAGTTCTGTATAGATGGCAGTTCCACCAAACCAGTTCTTTTTTCTTTTCAGTTTGGCACTAGAAACTAACAAAAACATTGCTTATAACCACTGGAAAACATTCCATATTGTAAAATGACAAACATATCTATTCAATAATAAATTGAAAAAACAATGTTTGCTTTCTCAGCTTCTGCTGAAAAATGTAGCAGTTCAACTCAATCTGTACTCAATGACAAGTGAAGAGTCATAGCCATACAGCTCAACCCCCAATCAGGGCCATCTCAAGCACGTCGGGCGCCGTGGTGCGGAGATCGCTCCGGCGCCCCCACACCGCTCCTTGGAGGGGACACATAGAGAGAAGGGCCTCAGATGAAGTATCTAATGTTAAAGTACCCTATTTCTGGCAGTTAAAAAAAATCAAGCAGAACACATTTCATCTTTCATCTTAGGGCAAAAACACTGCCAGGGGCAAGAGGGGATGGTGTGGAATAGCAAAAAGTGCATATATTTTAAGTGTTAGCTTATGGCTATAGGCCAGGGAATACTACTTCTGGCCCTCAAGAGCTTTGGCTTAATATTCAGCATAACCCATTTAAAATGTCGGTATATATACCTATGATATGCAGTGTGTTTTTCTTTAAAAAATGCTTAGGAGTACTCTCATTTTGACTCAAGAAAATCACCATTTTATAGTTAAATTGGGGGAAATAAATACAGTAAATGGACAAAAGTACAAAGATTCACAAAATGTTTAGGGATGCGTACCCCTGTGTGCCCCCAGGGGGGGGAGCACTGATGATATGTATACAAACAAACCAACAGGAAAGGGCCACTGTATCCTTCAGAGGCACTATATAACTCGACATTTTAAAAATAATGATTCAGTAAACTATTATGAATCCAATACCCATATGGACCATTTCAGTACTAACATAACAGGGATTAACATGTAGTATTTGATTCCCCCAGACCTATTTTTGAGCATGACACCATCAACTGGGCATCACTGTGTCAAAACTGATAATAAACTTAAATACACTTCTAGTCTAAACAATAGCTGTTCAGTTTCAAAGTAAACTCCAGCTAAGATCTAATTAAGTTATACATGAGTTGCTCATGTTCTTAAGGAAATAAAGTTCATCTCCCTCTTGTTTCTCAGTGGCCTTGTATTGCTTCTTTTCTGTCACCACTCTTTATCTGAAGTTTGTTACTAGGGAGTGACTGACAAACTATTATTTGTACTTGCCATGCAAACCAGGATTAAAACACAGACTGTGATCCTGGTTTGCAGAGCAAGCACAAATTACAGTTTGCCAGTTTTGATATAAACAAACTTTGGTTTGCCAAAAATCAGGAAGTGACTAAGTATTTTGAGCACATAAGGGAAGGAAGGAATATACACATCCAAGGCTCCTTCTAGGCTTGTTCTCATAGTGCCAAATCATGTTGAATTGTACACTACGTACTGAGCTATTTTTGTTATATTAGGAAAATAAGAAAACTGAATAAAAACCTGAGTTTTGAAATCATATATGCCATTTAAAAATTCTTTTTTGAAAAGTTTCTTTTTATTCTTTTCCTAGATGAATTTCTGTGATCTAATTCACTATCTCCTATCCACTCAATACTGTACTTCATCCTTTGCCCAAGGTGAGCAGAATATGGAATAAGTGAAAGTACAGATGAAAAAAGAAACACAAACTACCCTATATTTCACATAATTTATTATTCAGGTGACGGAAAAGATAAACGGAAGAAATGGCAATGAATTGGCAACAGAGTTTGGCAGTCTTCCACACCAGAAAATGTGAAGACCATTGTTATTCACATAAAGCCTTAAGCAAACAATATTCCCTCTAAAGTGTGCTTAAATTGCTTTGCCTTCTTCAGTCTTGACTGAAACAGTTAAGTGCAGTACAGAAACATAACAGCACTGTTTGTGAAGAACCAATCTACATACAATAATAAAATATACCATGGATGCTATCTAGAGAAGCAAGCTAATAGGTGTTGCAGGCTCCTTTTTTTTTTAAAAAAAAAAGGCTGCATTCATAACATTAGTACTGTATTGATTTAGCATAGATTAAGGGGCATGTGCATGCTGTATCTACAGTGTATTTATGTTCACCCCGGTACTTCAGTAACGTACCACCCTCATGTGTAAAATGCCCCCTATTTGGGGGGACTCAAATTTAAGAAAATGTGGGAGATGGCACAGAGTTGTTGAGGTTTTTTGCGGAGGATTGCCCAGAGTTGTTGAGCTTTGTTTAGGGGGGATTGCCGAAAATCCACACACGTCCAAAAATCCGCCTCTCGTCTGTCCCATCACCAGAACAAACTGCCAATCACCCGCCCAATTGCCACAGCGTCAGCCAATCAACACCAGCCATTGACGCAGCAACCAATAACATGCAAGAGCTGGGACCGAGCAACGAGAGTTCACCCCATTGCAGGGATTCGAACCGCCGACCTTCTGATCGGCAAGCCCAAGACTCTGTGGTTTAACCCACAGCGCTGGAGTTAAATACAGCAGGATTACACTACTGGTGAACCCTGAAAGCAACTATAATCTCAGCCACTGTTCTGTATCAATTTAGATTGCTTTTTTTTAAATGGAAAATTTCAAATGCAGGGTCATTCAGCAGAAATTGGCAGGGAGGAAGAAGGCAGAAGGATTATTGGACATCTCTAAAACTAGGGGGGAAATGTAACCAGATTTTCTGCCCATCCATGCATACCTTGTTACATCATTTGTGAACTTCAATGACATCGAGTTAGTTACCAGTCAAAGGCTCAAAGGAGTTAAAGGTATTTGGCCCCAAGCCAATTGGGCCTTTCAGAAGTTGCTTTGTTCTTGGCTTCTCAGGAGACCAAAGAGCTAAATAAATGTAGGCTGACACTGCCAGGTAAAATGACACCTCAGACTGTTACTGTTTCAGAGTTTTAAATAACTATTGAGGCTTTGCAGAATTACTTATTGGATTTGAAGCTCAGAAATATAACTTAAAGCATTTGCGTCTATTGAGATAATATATATGAAGTTCTCGGATGATTCTAAAATGCTATACAAATATTTGCCATTTTTCAGCTAAATAAGCTCTCAAAGAAATATACAAAAGTAATACCAAGTTCACTTATTACACTTACATTAATTAAGAGATCTATCTTCCAGTAACCTCAGGTTTAAAGGCTGACCACTGAACCATCTAAATAAGCTATACTTTCCTGGTTTCTCATGAAAATTGTAAGACTCATGAGAGATCTGCAGTTTCTTCAGCAGTAACAGGTATAGCCAATAGACAGCTATTAAACATAGACAGCTATCACCCATTTCCACCACCCTTCTGAGTGATCCCCCCTCCCCATCCCCACCCCTCCCCACCCCTTCTCTACATAAGTGCCTGGAAACTTCCATTTCACTGTATCTGAAGAAGTGTGCATGCACACGAAAGCTCATACCAAAATAAAAACTTAGTTGGTCTTTAAGGTGCTACTGAAGGAATTTTTTTATTTTACTTCGATCCAGACCAACACGGCTACCTACCTGTAACCAAAACATTGTATTATTGCTGTAATTTTATTATTTCAATATAAACAGACAACAGTGCTGGATGAAAAATTGCTTCACTCCTATACACAAGATGTTTGTGTTTATGACAGTGGCAATCCACCCCACAATTTACAGACAAGCTCTCTATATAGTACTGCAAGAGGGAAACAGTTGGGATCCATTTTACTGAAAATTCAAAACTAGCGTACTCAGTGAAAAATTGCATTGTACGTAAGCCACAACATAAATGGACTGGGAAAAAACAAAGATTGCTCCATCTGCCATTTCTGCAATGCACACTCATCAAGCTTTTTACGGAATCAAGTCTGTCCTTTCTAAGGAAGATAATTTTAAATTATTTTAGACCACACAGGTAATTAATATAAAATGACTTTGCATGCTTCTGTTAGGTTTTCCAAATGTATAATAAATTTGTGATTTATAGTTCTATATGTTTGTTGTAATCAGTGGCTAAACAATCAAATGTATACTAATGGGTAACCCTATTCTATGTTTGCCACTTCTTACGTAGTCAAAATGACACCATCCACAAACAAGAGGGAGGCATCAGCAGACTTGGAAGAACCTGAAGCCTTGCAGAAGTGCAAAAAATAAAGGGAGTGGCCCACAAACACAGGACTGAGCAAGCTCAGTGAACATGTAATCGTTTGGGGCTTGGGATGAGACAGAAAACCAGAAAGGATAGAGAAATGGAATGGCAAGAAATCTGAACGGGAGCACTCCACTGTACTGTTAGTTACTACTAATATCCATAAGTGTAACAAGGAAGTCTGTTCTTAGAACCCAGAAGACCATTAATGGAAAATACCAACATCCTTGTTTAGTATTACCGTGTTTCTCTTATATTTATTTTTTCCTCAAAAAAAAAAAAACACACTATGGCTTATTTTCAAGGGGTATGGCTTATATTCCTTGAATGCTTAAAAATCCTGCTATGGCTTATTTTATGGGTATGTCTTAAAATATGAGAAACAGGGTACAAGACTGAAAATCTGTATGTACACAACAGAACAACTATGGGAAGCTATACAATTTTTTGACCCACCCTTCCCAGTGGGAGAGGAACAGAGACACAAAGAAAAACTATGGCAATACACTTCACTGTGCAAATTATACCTTCCATTTAAAGAGACAGAGAAAACTAGAAGGACTGGATCAGCACTGACTGGTCACCTTGAAGCAATTTCTGCTCACCTAAGGTGAATAATGGCAAATTACACGTCTATGCTAACAAGAGGGCATTTAAAGGATCAGGTTTATGATTTGCAATTTTTTTACTTACTAGTTACTTGCATTTGTAGTCTTCCATGATAGTTATTACTGCTTCCAGATCTTGGAGAGGCTGCTGCCATGTCAGAGGGTACAACTTCAGCCTATTAAAAAAGTAAGAAAGAAATCTTGACTACATGCACCAGCCACCAGTTTCAATGGCATTGGCCACTTTAATATATACTAAACTCTTTTAAAATAAAAAGGCAAAATTTTACTTTAAATTTAGTCAGTCTTTCAAATCTGTCCAAAAAATTGCAAATTGTCAAAAAGTGTATCAACTCACCTGCCCACATATATCCATGTCACAAATTATTAATACAAATATATACCCTTGTTTTACAGTAAATCTTACCACATTTTCAAGAGTTCCTCCTATATCCCCCATGCCCTGCTTCTGAACTTTCCAGGAGCATCTGACAGTCTAATATTAAAAACAAACACAAGAGCCAAACACTTGCACAACCCCACACTACATAAAACTTTCAGGAACAGATTTTCAGCAGGTAGAAGCAGTACTGAGGCCTGTAGTGCCCCTTAGGTTCTACACATACAGTACTTTTGATTCCAGATACTATGTTCAATTCAGGTAATTTTGGTAGGTTGAGGACTGCAGAAAACACACATAACAGGATATGAGAAGAATAAGGGACAACTGTACACCCCCCCCCAAAAAAAGTAAAAGAATGTGCTAAGCAGCACAATGCTGTATAAACACAGCAGTGATATACAGTAACTGATAGGATTAAACAAATGGCCAGTACACATGCTTATCAGAAGAGATCCTCAAAATATGGCCAAGTATAAATATATACATCTACATTGTAACATGTATACATTCTGCACAAAGTCTTCCCCATTTCTGAAAGAAAATTTGGTGCAGATCATTTATAAATATATCACCACAGACACAAACAGGATTTTGTGAAACTAGCTTTCCCAGACATCTAATTTTTGGTGATAACCATGAGAGCAAGTCTTTCTAATAACTGAGTATCAAGAATGATGGGTTTTAGAGAGCCCTTTAAAGTTCTACACTGTCTACCACCAAAGAAATTTTAAAACAAAACAAAACCTGTGGAGCCAGGCCAGACAAGAAACTGCAGTTACCCCATCCCAACCATTTGCAATTGCAGTTGGTTTATCTAATTATAACCAACCACTTCAGAAATCACCCCACCCCTCCATCTATATAAGCCTTAGGGTTGTTTTTTTTACTACAATATCTGAGCAATTAACCACAGTTGCTTAACAGACCTATTTCAACTTCACCCTCCCAATATTTTCCAAAATTCACCTGGTGGCTTCCCAAGACTGTTCACTACCCTGCTCTCTGCCCTTGACCTTCTCCAGTTGCTGGGCCATATTCTAAAAAAAGACTATGCTAAATCTATGCTTGACAATCTATCCCAATTAAAAACAGTGAGAATTTACCATCTTTCTATAACCACATGCATCTAAATAAAATTAAAAGCAGACAAATAGCAATGTTTTGGGCACTTATGTCTAGTTACTAGAATTATACAGAAAGGCTTTGGCAATGAAGAGTGGGCAAGGAATGTTTTAAATAAATACAAAACTAAATGTAATTACAAAACACAGAAACTAAGGTAAATGGTATGGTAAGTTAATGATTTAAAGATTGCCTAAAATGTATGGGTACCTAAATAATAGAGCAACAGTGAATCAAGGAAAGATAAACAGTTGGCACTCATAAATGCAAAAGGGGAAGATGTTCAGTTTGATCATGAAAAAGGTATCAAAAGTGGTGATGGTGATGGTGATGGTGATGGTGATGATGATGTAGAGTTAGGACTGAGTGGGAAGGTGGACAAGTTTTCTAATGAACTAAATTGTTCAGGGTTATTAAAGCAAAGAAGAGATTGCAAAGAGCTCCAAAAATACCTCTCCAAACTGACTGAATTGCAAGTTTAATGCTTTATGTAACACATGCATGTTGGAGCAAAAAATCTTAATTTCACATACATACTCATGGGGTCTGTGACAGGTCATGACGGACCAGAAACAAGACCTTATGGTCCCAGTAGACAGTTTGATGAAGAGGTAGACCCAGTGTGCAGAAGCAGTGAAAAGGTCAAATTCCATGCTAGGGATTCATTAGGAAAATAAAACTGATGATATCATAATGCAGTTATACAAATCTATGGTGCAACTGCATCTGTAATAGTGTATACAGTTTTGGTTTCCACACCTAAAAAGAATATTATAGATATGGGGAAAGTTAAGAAAAGTACCAACCAAAATGATCAAGAGAGTGGAACAACTCCCCTATGAAGAAAGGTTGCAGCATTTGGGACATTTTATTTTTGGGGTGATAGAAGTTCATTAAGTTATGCATGGCATGGAGAAATTGAAAATAAATTAGTTTTTTCTCCCTCTCTCATAATTTGTGAATTCTCACTAGAATTTGTGAACATCCAATGAAGCTCACTGTTGGAAGATACAGAACAGATAAAGGGAATTACTTATTAATGTAGAGCACAGTTAAACTATGGAACTCACTCCCACAGGAGGCAGTGATGGTTTTAAAAGACAAGTTCATGGAGGAAAGGACTATCAATGGTTACTAGCCATGATGGCGATACTATGACTCCACAGTTGGAAGTAGTAATGTTTCTGAAAGAGAACAGGATGCTGTAATAGATGGACCAGCAAGCTCTTATATTCTTGGTTGTCAGATGAAACCCTGGGATAGCTCAGTCAGTAGAGCATAAGCCTCTTAATCTCTGGGTTGTGGGCTCGAGCTCCATGTTGGGTGAAAGATTCCTGCATTGCATGATTTACATTTAAATGCATTTAAATGCATCTTTAAATGATTTACACGACTTTTTATTTTGTGCAGAACGTCATCTCTCATCACCACTATCAGCCTCAGTTCCTCATACTCCCTTCCTGTAAGTGTTAGTTCAGGCACTAGGACAGAGGTCCTCAAACTTTTAAAACAGGGGGCCAGTTCACTGTCCCTCAGACACTGTTGGGGGGCCGGACTATAGTTTGAAAAAAATATGAACAAATTCCTATGCACACTGCATAGATTTTATTTGTAGTGCACAAAAAACAGGAAAAACAATACAATGTTAAAAATGAAGAACGATTTTAATCAACATAAACTTTTCAACTGTGCCGAAACTAAAGTTGTTTAAAGAAAGAATGAGATGTCTGGAATCCAGGACTCTTTTGAAAAGTGTGTTTGGAAAACTCAGGAACCCAGGTTCCCTGCAAATCAACTACAATTAAAGTGTGTGTGTGTGTGTGTGTGTGTGTGTGTGTGTGTGTGTGTGTGTGTGTTGGGGGTTGCAATAAAAGGCTACAGCTTTTTGCCAATTTGTTCACAGGAGATTTCCCCCCAGCTCTCCCCCCATGGCCATTGCCACACACCACCCGCCTCACACAAGCAACAACTTGAGAAAGAATGAGAGAGAACTGGGGACAAATCTTTCTCCTGTACACAAATCACCATTCCCCAATTCTATCGTTGGTGATACAAGCACCTCCTGAGCTCCAGGAGGCTGCCATGCGAGTTTGAGGTCCGAGAGAGAGAAGGAGGCAAGTAAAGCCCCTGGGGTGTCCAAGGACACCAGTTGCCAGCTAAAAGCTCTTAGCAAAACCTCAGAGAGAAGAGAGAGAAAAGCAACAGCTTCCCCCCCCCCCCGAAAAAGTCTTGGTAGAGTGAGAGTCGTGAAATATAATAAAATTAAACCCTGAGCTCTCCAGAACTGACGACAAAGAAGGCTTCTACTTCCCCCCCACCCCGCAGAAAGTGACCCAAAGGTGGTACCCCATAGCTACTCCACCCCCTAACTCCCTGCCGCCCCTCACCGTTGATTTCGTGACTGGGAGTCTCGCTCTGTCTGAAACATTTGGCCACACTGAGCTTCTTGACTTCAGAGCAACTTCGCGAGCGGGGCTTGGCCAACGATAAGGCGGCAGCTGTGACTAGAAGCAGCCAGAGGAACGGCCAGCCCTAGGCAGCAGTGTCCGGAGCCATGGATGAGCCACCATGCTGGATGAAGGCATGTGGGCTCTGGAGAGGAGAGGGCACCGCTGGCCACACAGCCCGGCAGAGGACGGCGAGGGTGCCTTGCCACGTGTGGCAAGGCTTCCCACCATGGCCGAGTCCCCTGGCGGTTCCGCTGGGGAGAAGAAACTTTAGGTGCTTCAGAGGGGAAGACACGGCGGTGGCGGCCAGGCAGTGGTGGTGGTCCCCAGGAAAAGCAGGAGCAGCCCGGCTGGGCAGAGTGGAGCTGGAGCCCTGCCTTCGCCTCCACCTCTCCAAGCACATGCGCACCTCCCTCCGGGCAGGGGGACCTGGCAGGCACATCTCGTGCCAGGCAAGCCCATGTCTGTCACCCAAGCAGGGGGCGCCCTTCCACAGAGCCTCCTGTGCTGCTGCTGCCACCGCCGCTGCCACTACCCCACCGTTTCTCCCCTCAAGCCTCCCTTACTAGGCCAAGCCCGGGTCAGACTGATCTCCAAGTTGAGGTCGATGCACATCCAGGCTTCCTTGTTCTTCTGCTTCAGCTTGGCCTCCAAGCAGGACAGTTTCTGCTCCAACGAGGAGGACACCATCTTCCCCTCCTCCCCCGGAGCCGCTGACGCCACCGCACAGCCAGAATACACAAACACTACAGTGCGCAAATGCCGAAAGGACCAACCAGGCCACCATATTATCCTCCTCCCACCACAAAGGCTCAGCTCTACTTTTGCCCACTGTGCTTGTTTTGTCTCGCGGCTTTTCCTCGCTTTCTGCATGCGCAAGGGCACTAAAGCGCTGCCAAAGCTTAGTATCAGCACAGCCGTGCCGTCAGTAATATCTGTGCTAATGAAGAGCAGGGGTTACATATGTGTATGACCGCTGTTCCGCAGATTGCATACAAACGCTAAGTTAAAAAACTGAAGAAGACCAAAACCGAAACAGTATGATTACCTTGGATCACTGTCTCGCATGTTGTTATATTTTGCAAAGATAAAAACAGATATATTTCACCCGTGGAATTGGTCGACGTGTTGCCTCCTCTTTTTTTCGTCAGTAATATCTGGACATTCTCCTTGCCAGTACTCATGCATCTTGGGCGGGCCGAGTTTAGGAGGCTGGTGGACAGGATCTGGCCTGCAGGCCTTAGTTTGAAGACCCCTGCACTAGGATCTACCCTTTATCTTCCACTGACAGATGCAAAGAAGTAATTCAGCTTCTCTAGAATCTCCTTATCCTTCTTTAGTATACCTTTGACTCCCTATTCATCCAAGGGCCCAACAGTTCCCCTATACTTCAGTTACTAAAGTATTTCTGGATTTGGCGCAATATGCAGTCATGCACGTTTAGAATTTGCATAAACAGGGGGCTGCCTCTATATAGAAATTTTACCTCTTAGTCATGACTGGAACACATACAGAGCCAGTCTATGGGTAATATATGTCACTCATCACTACAACATCTGAATCCTTAGGATGCTTCCTTGATTTTATTCTTCATCTCAATATATCCTGAAGCATTTTGATCAGGGGAGTAATACAGTAGTATGTTTTGTACTAAATTACTAAGTGGCCCAGTATCACCAACCACAAGAGTTCTGTGGAAGGGTCTGCCCCTTCAGGGATTTCTAGCTTGCTGGACTGAATGTCCTCTTTGATGTCCAGAGTGACACCACCTCCAGTATGTCATTCCCTGTCCCTTTTATACAGTTTATATTCAGCCAGAGATAACCATGTCCCACTAATGCTATGTCTTGTCCACTTAAATTTTCATCAGCTTTCTCAGCTCCATCCCAGGATGGAGGATCAGTTCCAAATAGGACCCTCCTCAGCAGTATATCTAAATCATCTTTCTCAACATATTACTTTAAATAAGCTAGTAATATTTTCTTTGGATCACAATGATCTGTTATCCTGCGATTTTTTAAAAACCAAGATTGCTCTCCAGAATTTTTAAATAACCAAACATAATCAAATAAATTCATTAGTTAAATTCAGCTAATTATGAGTTATGAAATTGACTTGTTTTAACTGTCCTTTGTTTTAAGCCACGAACCCTGTTTTATATGCAACACTTAGCCATTGAAAGCATAACTGAACAGAGCAGAAGTCTTCCTCCTAGCCGTACCACAGGAGAAGGAATGTGGAGCATGAGTCCTATACTTCACGCGATCTTTTGGAGACTCATCCACAGAGCACTAAACCATTATTACATGTGAATGAACCAGGCAGCTAACCAATTCAAATTTGAGAAGCAGCAGCAGCAGTGGAATAGAGTGGCATTGCTTACCTGACTTCCTAACACAAAGTAAGGAGCAGGAAGGTGGGTATGATGTGGATGCAGCAGCAGAGTTAATTTGCCTCACCTTCACTGTGCCCACTGCCTCATCCCTCCTGTTGGTGCTCAGAAGCAACCTCCAGGTAAGCAAGCTAAACTGTCCCACTCCACCAGCTGCTACTAGTTAAGAATAGTGGAGTTTAACTTGGAAGGTTTCATTTTAACCAATTTATTTTAACAGAAATTCTTAATAAATGACTTTTAAAACCCAAGTATATCAAACATTGATTTTTATCCACCATGCTATAAGATGAACCCACAGGACACATCGCATTACCTTACTCACAGTTTCCACTTCTCCATTACACCTAAACAGCAATAACATGAGAACTCACTTAACCACTAACTCAGGGATGGATGGTACCTTTTTCAGGCAGAGGACCTCACTCCCTTCTGGGCATGCAAAAGCAGTGAACATTTCACCTTTGTATGATAGGATTATTTCCATGCACATTTACATACCCCTCTCTATTCTCTATCCAGGCAAGCAAGAGTCATTATCAGAGGCAAAGGACACATTTCAGCAAGGCAAAAACACTCAAATATAAAGCAATATGGTAAAACACTCAAATATAAAGCAATATGGTAAAGCAAAAGGTGTGGTGTGGGGAGATGGGGTGTGGCCTGCAACAAGTCTGGAAGGCAATGTTTGGCCTGAGCCTGAGGTTGCCTACCGGTAGCCCTGTTCTAACTGTCCCCTACCTGTGTACACACTCAGCTCTTTCTCATTTTTTAAGCAGAAACTGAAAGATTAACACTTTAACCACTTTATTTAGAGGATCATCTTAAGCACCAAGTTTATGCTGTTACTCAAGTGAAGACAGGGGCTACAAATCCCACGGGTCTGAGCATACTTAAATCTCTTTTGTTTAAATCAATGTGACTTACAATCTGCTCCTATGCATGCTATGGAAGTAAATCAAATTATGCTTAAAACTCCAAAGTATGCATAATACTGCAATCTTAGGTGCTTAACTTTGGCTAGACCGTGCCTAAAAGGAATATTGCATGTTACACACATTGTAGAACATGGCTAAAGAAACCTCTGGGCCACTTTGGCTAAGCCATGCTCACCTGCCAATCACATGATGTCCTATATGATGTCAGGTGTGAGCTGATAAAAAGGTAGATGGGCCAAAATGAGTTTTTAAGCCCCATCAATCATCTGCACACCTGGCATCTGAAGCATACCTGCCTTTTCAAAGCCATTGTCATTGTCACCCAATGTCATTGTGAAGTCAGGTGATTGGCAGAGGACAGCCCCATCCACCTGTTGCATTTGGCTGGGGGGCACGGTTAGAAGACATAAGGATTCAGATCCAGTTCCCTATTGCAGAACATTGGTCTTCAGTTCCTTGTGTTATAACCCAAAGTGTTGTAATCCAAAAGTAATCATGCCACCACCATTTATTTTTAGGGGTTAGCTTTAACAGAAAAAGCAGATATGAAGAGACCAAATGTAAAGGAACTCTATTAGTCATGTGGAAGAAGGCATTGTGACTGCTACAGCATGTTTCTACTTCATCTTTTAGTGTGTATACTTTCCCAACAAATCAATGCTATTCATTAAAAATCCAACATTTAAAGTAGCAGTAAAACCAATTAACACAAAAATACGGTAACAGCATTGGATAAAACCCTAAAATCATCCAAATACTGACCAAATTAAAACAAAAACAACCAAGGGTTTCCCTGAAGATCAGCAGAGATGGAGCCATATGAATTCCCTCAGAAACGGCATTTCAGAAATATGGGGTTTGTACTCAACAACCTGACCATTTTTATCAGTGGACCACAGAGAAGGGCCTCGGATGTCAATCTCAGGTTTCTAGCAGGTACGTATTAATGTAGGCAGTCCTTCTGACAGCCTAAACCCAAAGTCTTTACTATTTTAAACACCATCACCTTAAATTGGGCCCAGAAGTGAACAGGCAGGTAGTGTAACTATCGCTGTAATAAGATAAGAACGCTTGACTCCTAGAAGTGTTCTTGCTACCACATAGTGCTGCAGTAATTGAAACTACTGTATCATCTTTAAGAGAAGCTCCATGCAGAGTGCATTCAAGTAATCCAACCTGAATGTAACCAACACAAATGTCACTGAGGCAAGATCTGCCTCCTCTGGATAAGACAAAACAGCTCAAACTAGTTAAAACACATGGGCCACCAATGTTACATGTGCCTCCACAGATAGCACCAAGTCCAGGAGCACTCCCAAAATGTTCACTTGGCCCCTTAGGGGAAATAGAACGCCAACTGGATGTGTAATTTTCCCCAACTCACAGCGCTTTTGTCTTGTCGTTTAACCTCATCTACCCAAACACTGCCCCCAGATATGTGTTCAGGGTTTCCTTAGGATAAGAATGTGGAAAAGAGAGATGGAGCTACATGACCTCACTAGTAGTTTCATGTACGTTAAAAAGTATGGGAAATAAAAAAGGACCATGAGGAATAAAGGACAATAAGTGGAACAGAAGTCCTCCAGCACCATCTTCTGAAATGTAACCCCCACACAGGAACAGTGTCCTCAAGTGACATCTGAGATAGACAGCTCAAAAGGATACTATGGTCAATCATATAAAAAGCCACTGAGAGGTCCAGAACTAAGGAGATTGTGCTCCCCCCATGCCCATTCTCCAGCACAAGTCATTCACAGAGGCATTTTCTGTCCTGGACCCAGACATGTAATCCCTGACCCAAATACTCTATTCTTCCATCCCCAAAGAGTTGCTTCCTTCTTATCTACTCCTTAATTTTCCTGGGTGTTTAAAGAAGCATTTTCCTGATCTTTCCATGTAGCTCCTGAGCAAGTGGAAGGGGAGTATTTTACTTGAGAAAAAATGATTGATGTTCTCCCTCACCTCTTCTTTCTGATTATATGGTTTGGAGAAATTAAGTTTTTTTTCCCCAGCTGTTTGAGGAAAAAATAGTAAGCTTCTGCCAAACTTGTGAATGGGTGGGGGGCATACTAAAATTGGAGAGAAATTAGTATCCAGAACAGTGCTTTATTAGTTTGTTGTATGTTTAAAAAACCTCTATACAGTATACTTGAGATCAACCAATCAAATCCAATGAGGCTTACTTCTGAGTAGACCTGAAGAGGCCTGAAAAATGAAGCAGGGCAGTCTTTTTTCTGGATCACTCAATCTTGAACACTTTTGTCTCTAGCATTTCCAAAGGAATGTGGCAGGAAATAAAAAGGCTTCCCATCCTGTGCTAAACCATGGTTTAGAATGACATGCACAAAAAGAAGCAAACCTTGGGCTCCCACTCCCCTTCTTCCATTTCCTCCTCCCACACAGATGGAATAGAAAGACTAGGGAAACTTATTTCCTGTTTCCTACAAATGTGACTTCTTATTTTGCCAGAACTGGAAATAATTATTCTTATTTAAACTGACCACTGTTAGTGTCAAACTATGATCTACCATTTAGAGATGGACAGTGTTTTTGAAGCTACCAACATGAGTTTGACCAAACTGCGGGAGGCAGTGGAAAACAGGCGTGCTCTGGTCCATGGGGTCACGAAGAGTCGGACACTACTAAACGACAACCATTTAGACAAAATGTAAAGTAATAGTTAAAGGAAACCAAAAGGAAAAGCTTCCCAAATTCTCCTGGCCATGTGGGAAGAAAATAGGGGAGCACTCAAATCTGAGGTTCACTGTGGCTCATGTGTTGTGCAAAACCTTTGTTTAGTGTGGTGTGTGAATATGTCCTAGAAAGTCCAAATAAAAAATGATTCCATATTGCATGTTGGGGTTAAAGATGGGTGCTGAATCTGAAGAAAGCTACTGCTGTAGAACACCAGCATGTCAAAAAAGCAACATCTGAACATGTATTTGGGTCTCAAGCCATGATCTAAGGCACAGGCCCGGCTCCAGGGGTAGTCTCGGTGGCATGAGGCGCCAGGGGGCTGGGCTGGCAGGCGGGTGCTGCGCGGCAAAGCCGCACGGAAGCCATGCTGCGCACTGCACCTGTCCACCAGGGCGGGGGCGCCGGAGCGATCTCTGCACCACCGCGCCCGACCTGCTTGAGACAGCCCTGCTAAGGCACATACCGGTAGTGCAGCAACTGTACTAAAAACATGTCTGAGTATGGCTGGTGTCTCATGAATACCCTAGAAACCCTTGAGTTCGTAATAGAAAAACAGGATATCTTTGATTCATACTAGAAACTTAAAAATAAAATACTCAACAGTGCGCATTCAGCCATGTAGATTTACAAACACACAGTACTTGAGCACTAATTGTAACAACTGTTGTTGTTTAGTCGTTTAGTCGTGTCCGACTCTTCGTGACCCCATGGACCAGAGCACGCCAGGCACTCCTGTCTTGCACTGCCTCCCGCAGTTGCAACAACTAGTAGAGTTGTTAACATTTTGGGAGCGTTCAGTTGCATAACACTTAGAGTAGACACTGTCACATCACCTCAACACTGAAGTATTGTAAGCCTCTATTATGCAGGACCTTCCTTGTTCTGATCGAGTTTCTGAAGAGTCCCATTACCGTCCTATTGCATAACACTATCTTTTTATTATTAGCATTCTTTAAGGCTACATCATATACTCACTTACTTGGAAGCAAGTCACATCAGATTCAGTGCAACTTAACTTTCAACCAAGCAAGCACAGAATCCAGCTGCAAACAATATTATTTCAGATACGTGGTGGAATATGCAGTATTCTGGTAGGAAGGTATGATCAACCGTCGCAGGCCTTCCATCCCCTTTGCAGCATTAGAGAAAAGCAATGTTGTGCAGTATTTTGGGCAAGAAGGGGGAGGGTGATAGGACGAAGCTGGTTTGGGGGGGGGAGAGAGAAAAAATGACAGGCTGCAGAGTCACAGTAGGTCATCCCAAAGTGAGAGTGCCTCTTCCTTCTTCCTCTACCCCCTTTCCAAGAACGAAGGTAAACAGCAATCAAAATGTAACTAATATTCTCCTCCCCCTTTGGATCGAGAGACAGGGGGCCGCCCTGCCGGGACTGCTTCCCAGGGCGCTGACGGCTCTGCCAATCCACTCAGCGCTGCTAACAGGGTTCAAGGCTCAAGCTGGCCCATCTCCCACGGCCTGCCTTACCCCGCCCCTGCCAGGCAGTTAAAGATCCATGAAATGAATAAACAAGGTGACACCAGGGCAAGAGTAGCAAAAGGGTTGGAAGGGGGAGGCAGGCAAAGCAAGAAGACACGGGGCACCCTTCGCCTTCCACGTTGCCCCCACCCCCCGAACCAGCAGGAGGGCCCGGCAGAGAGAGAGAGAAGGGGTGGGTGGGTGCGTGCGACGGGGGGGGGGAAGAGACTCTGTTTCGCACCCTTTCCTCCCACCCACTAAAGCGAGCCCCCCCTCCCCCAAAGGGGGCGAGAAATGCACCCCCCCAACTCGCAGGGGCCCCACGACGCTTAGAGTCTCCGTCAGGCCACCACCGCCAGGAACCGACCGAGAAGAGCTGGCGTTGGCTGCGCAGCCTGTTTACAGTATTTGTCAGTCCAGTCAAGCTGGCTGCTTTTCGGTGCCTGCCTTACCGTGGCTCTGAGCCCAGCTGCGTTGTGGTGCCGCCGCCGCCGCCTCGCTGTGGCCGAGGGTGGTCCTTCCCCGTCCACGCCAGCCGCCGCCTCAGCCCTCGGCACCGCTCCCAAACGCCGCTGCCACTAACGCCGCTGCCGCCACAGCGCAACAAAACGATGCCATCTCACAGCAGCGGCATTGGAGGCTCTCCTCCTCCTGCTCACAGAAAACAGACAGAGAGATCGCGCGCGCGCGCCGTCTCCCGCCTGCCACTGGCGGCGCGCGCCCCAACCGTCGAGGTGGAGAGGGAGGGAGGGAGGGAGGGAGGGAGGAGGAGGATCCGGCGCGAGGCAACCCAAACGCGACTGAAGCGGCGTGAGGAGAAGGGGGCGGGGCGGGGCGCCCTGCGCACGCGCGCACATCGCGCTTCAAGCCCTACTACGCAAAGGAGCTGAGGAGATGGAACTTGTCGGAGCAAAGAGCAGCAGTTTGATTTACGGTAGTACCGGTCTCCGCCGGCGAGCGGAGGTCCCGGGCTGAACCACTGGCTGAGAAAAGTAAGGGGGTGGGAACTGAGGACGAATGTCTTCATAGAGGCGCGCCGTTAGCCCGGGCTGAACCAAGTGGGAGAGAAAACAAGACGGGTGGGAGGGGGAGTATTATACCGAATTAACTGGAAAAGCTGGGCGAGTGGGTTTTTTTTAGAGTTGCTCAAGAGGACACGACTAAGTTTTTAGATAGAAAAATAGAAAAATAATATATATATATATATATATATGTGTGCAGTTTTGTGCATATATATATATATAAGCTTCTAGGGCTCGCCTGTTCAACAAGCCTCTCTGTGCCGTGAATGGAGTAACCTGAGCAAGTTTGTGGCTTATCAGCCAATGAGGCAAAACGGGTAGAAGTGAAGATCTGCATCAGAAACAAGGGGGTTGTAAAAATATACAGCAGGATTGTGGGTCCTGCCGCCTGAGGATTGTGGGTCTTGCCGCCTGAGGATTGTGGGTCTTGCCGCCTGAGGCAGTTGTCACACCTTCCCTCATGGGTGGGCCGGCCTTGTTCATGCCCATGTTCACTTACCTGAGAGCAGGCCCATCTTAAGCATATCCGGCGCCGTGGTGCAAAGATCCCTCCGGCACCCCATTCCCCAGAGTTTTCGACCTTTTCCCAATCCTCTGCGAGGATTGCTCTCCTCCCGTGGGGGCTTGGGAAGGAAGCTGTACATCTGTCAGCCATATAGTTGGCGGGGCGCAGCTTCCATCCTAAGACTCTGTGGGGATCGCTCTCCTGCTGCGGAGGCTTGGGAGGCAAGCTGCATGCCCGCCAGCCATATGGTTGACGGGGCACAGCTGGCGGGCATGCAGGAGGGAAAAGGGAGGCCTCCGGTTTGTTTCCTTGTTTGCTGCTGAGGCAAGGCAAAACCAATTTTAATTGTATAGCATATCAAGTCTGCAATGTTAAACATACTAAGGCATCATCCAACTTGGGGGGGGGGGTGCACAAGGCCTGCCCCGAGACAATTTGCTGCCCGAGGCAGGAGTTGGCTGGAAGGGCAGCTGGATTTTACTTCAGCACTGGCAAAGGGACAGTGACTTCCATCACACCTGAGAGTAGCAGTCTGGCTTAGTGGGCATAGTGTATGACTCATAGAGGGTTGTCATATTTCAAAAGGTTAAAATCCAGATACATTTCCTGGCTATGTCCAGAAAATTCCGGACGTATGGCAACCCTAGACTCATACAGCTCTCCAGTATGGCACCACCAGCACTTATTTGATTTTACAGTACTGCATGCAGCTCTGGCTGTTTGGATATATGAATCTGCAGTGTGTATAGCAAGGTTGAGGTACTAATTCCTTGTGTTTGGATAAGTGATTTTTTTGTATAACAAGCATTTGGATAGCAGGGCCTATGTGTATTTCAGAATTCTGAACAACACACAGGATAAAATATAGCATATTAAGTTCTCTGAAAAGTAGTTTTCAACAGATTTTTATTTTTTACATGAAGCATAAGAAAATGGCATGGAGAAGCTTAACCTTAGCCCAACTTTTTTTAAGTTAAGAGAAACGGAGTGAGCTCCCGTTGCTCAGTTCCTGCTCCTGCCAACCTAGCAGTTCGAAAGAATGTCAAAGTGCAAGTAGATAAATAGGTACTGCTCCAGCGGGAAAGTAAATAGTGTTTCTGTGTGCTGCTCTGGTTCCCCAGAAGCGGCTTAGTCATGCTGGCCACATGACCCGGAAGCTGTACGCCGGCTCCCTCGGCCAGTAAAGCGAGATGAGCGCCGCAACACCAGAGTTGTCTGCAACTGGACCTAATGGCCTTTACCTTTACCTTTACCTTTACCTTTACATAAGGCACAAACAATATGTGTATATGCATGCACCCAAAAGAAAAGAAGAAAAGTTAGTAGTAGTGGTAATGCCCTACAAGTTTCAGATAAGCCAATACTACTCTTTTCATTTCATGATCTTTTGACCCCACTGTTTACACTAGAGTAGGGCTGCAAGCTATATCAGTTGGATGAATCAGTTAAAAAGGTGCCTCTGATTAAAATATTTCTTGAACTAGATTTCCAGAGAGGCAGCCTGCTATTTTGTTGCAGCAAAAACAACAAAGAGATTTGTGGCACTTAAAATAAGTTATAAGACATTTATTATGGCATAATTGCAGTTCATGTCATCTGATAAGGCAGATTAAGGTCCTTTCCCTTTCTTAGACTCGTGGATCACCTGATCCATGCTTAAAGCAAACCAACCAAAACTATGTCAGGCATGTTAACAAATGCATCTGTTTAGACTACATTTTTCCAATTAATGTGAAAACAGAAATGATGGGAAAGCACCTAGTCATGTCATACACATGCTCAGCCTTTTGACCAATTAATCTCCAAATAGCATAAGAACAAATATTAAAACAGCATCAAGATAAATTGCAAATAATTAAAGCAAGCAGGTATTTTTTAAAAAGAGAAAGAAAACAAGCAGAATAACAGCAGAATAAAGCGGCATGCATTTATGGTTATAAATTGATCATATACACTGTCCCAAAGGCTAAACAGTATTCAGATTAGTGTTCTGTTTTCCTTGCACATTGTGGTCCTGATCCATATCTAATAATATTTTGATGCATGTGTGATTATGCTCCTATGGGATGAGCATACTCAGGCACATCTGTGTAGTTCAGTAGAACTAGATGACCATACTGATGCACATCTGTATCAGCTGCACATACAGCCCTAACATGCCTAAATAAAAGTAAATTACTGTCATATTCCCAAGTTTACCTTAATTAACATGCAAAGAGCTGTGGTTTCTTTTAGCAACTCAGCTCTTCCATGCTGATCTAGTTTCTGTTTACTGTCTCTTGTTTAGGAAACAGCAATAAATACTTACCTGCTTTGTAAGCAACTAGATCAACATGTCTACCCATAGCTATGGCTTGACACTGTTGCAATTTGCAGATTTGCCTTTTCCATCATGCCCACAAATATTCTTTCTGTTTCTGCCACAACCAACCACCACCACTTCTTTTCTTTTCTTTTCTTTTTTCTTTTGGCAGAAGACCCAGCCTGGAGAAGAGAATTCTGGTGAGCTCAACAGCTTTCTCGCTACATTATATCATGGGCACCTACACAACACCAAAAAAAGAGGAAGCAGATTTGCACAAAATGTGCCTATGCTAATGTATAGATATAAAATTTGAAAGAATCTCTATAATTTAAATGCATCTCACCATCATGGGAAAAACTGACCTAGTGATGCCTGGGACTGCTCAGTCTGCTGTCCTGTTGCCGACTGCTAAGGGGCAACTTCAAAGCCCCTGCTTCCCTTGGTTCTTATTTTTTAAACCAGGCTTATACCAGACAGTCCTTCGTAGAGGCCAGTCTTCTGTACAGTCCCCCTGCTTCTTTATGGTGTTTTCTAATTAGTCCTCATGCTATGCTAGTGTTGCCTTTGGATCCCCACGCCTGCCCCCATAAACCAACCTAGTTACCTTCAACTTCTAGCTTTGTAAGGTGAACAAGAAGAAAGATCAGTGGATAAAAAAACTTAAGATTCTCACATGACAGAGAGGTAGATCAGCCCTGGTATTTCCAGTCCTCTCCTGCTACAAAATTACTGTTGTCAGTTCTCTTTACATTGTCAGTCTTTCTCTTCCCGGCATCAGATTTACATAGAAATAAGATCCTGTTTTGTCCAAAAGTATTTTCTAGAAAATAAATGCCTTAATAAATGCCTCTTAGAGATGTTTTTGATTCTATTGCCCATAGTAAAGTTATCTCATCGCTCTACCCTGAATTGGCCATTGTTTGCTTATACTACAACAGAACAGCAGAACAGAATGAGAGCTCAGTTATCCTGAATCAAATATTTAGCCTCTCCCTTTCCACACAGCTCCAGCACGAAGTTGTTTTGTATACAGAATTTTGCCTTGTGAACTGCTTTGCCCATATGGTGAGGCATAAATGCAAACAATAATGATTAATAATGCTGTTCAGAGGGTACATAACCGGAAGATCGTATAACACCGATTCTGGCACAATTGTGTGTTATGCCATTGT
This sequence comes from Zootoca vivipara, assembly GCF_963506605.1. NCBI lineage: Eukaryota > Metazoa > Chordata > Lepidosauria > Squamata > Lacertidae > Zootoca > Zootoca vivipara. The sequence goes on from NC_083283.1 coordinate 27,370,643, forward strand.
GGGGTTTTGGTACGAGTATTCAACTATTTAGCCATGAAACATACCAAGTTACTTTGAGCTATTCACTGTCTCTCAGATGTACATAGAAGACTTGAACCTGGGACTAATTCAGAGTCAGGGCAAATAATGGAACACAGGTGAAATATGCTTTCAGCAAACTACCCCTTACAAAAGGGAAACTATGTGCCTCTGAATATGCTCCTGTAAATGTCAGTCCTCCAAGGCTATTATCTAGTATCCCAACATTTGCAAGCCCTCAAGTAACTCTTATTTGATAATGTACTCTAATGGCACAAATTCCAGCATGGGGCAACTGGCAGCATCACAAAAAGCCTGGGTAGCTCAGTTGATTAGAGCATCGTGCTGATAATGCTGAGGTTGCATGTTTGATCCCCGTATGGGACAGCTGCATTGCAAATCAAATACCTTTATTGGCATCACAGTATAAAACATTTCAGGTCTCTGGGATAATTAAAAGGACAAGGGTGAAGCTGTTGGGGGTCATCAGGTCACACTGTGATTGTGTGCACTTAGATATTATGCTTCACCCTGTCCCCCCAAAGGCATAGCTGCCAAGTTATCCCTTTTTTACAGGGATTTTCCCTTATGCTGAATAGGCTTCCTCGCGAGAAAAGGGAAAACTTGGCAGCTATGCCAAAGGATGGTTCGTTGTGAACCCTTTCAGGTAAAATTGTGGCTAAAAAGGAAGCTACTAAAACAGTGATATCTCTGTCCCAATCTGCCAGCAGAAACCTCATTTGACTTTCTCGGAGTTGTAGCTGGAGGTCCAACATTTTGCTCAGCATCAGTTGGCATGGTCTACTGTGTAAAGAGCAATCTAAGAGAATGTGGTCCTATTGAATCAGGTACTACTTGGTTGCAGGCACACAGATGGGCTTGCTATGGAGTATGTGAGAATCTACCTTTGGTCACTGCAGAGGGGAAGGCATTTAATATTGCGAGCATAAAGGCTCTTCAATGGGAAGGGAGTAGTAGATCCTTTAGATATTTGGCACAGGTTCCGTAGGGTGTTGTAATACCTAAGGCCTCCAGAGAACAGGATCTTGGAGTATGAGGTAACAAGCACTGTCTTTTGTGGTCATAGAGCCGCTGCTTGATTGTTTGGAATATGTAACTTTCGTCACATTGGACTAGATGATCCACAGGGTCCCTTCCAACTCTACAATTCTATTATTTCTATGATTTACAATTTTTTATTACATCAAACAAAGATTCATCTTTGCTCTAACATTACAAACTGGGAACTGGGAAAGGAGAATCCATACTAAATAGATCAATGGTGGTTTTAAAAGTCTAGTCCGACTTATGGTTGAAACAAAATGAATGCAATTAGCAGCTCTTTAGAGAAACAGTGGAAGTCCAGTCAGCATGTTCTACTCCCAACATCTGATCAGAGCCTAGTAAAACTCAAAATCAGTTCCTCTTTACTGTATGTTAGAAATACCTATTATGGAGAAAGTGCCGTTTAGAAGATTGCAAAATGTCTTGTGCAACTCAAGTGTTATGCATGTACAACATGACAAAGTTAATTACTTTTAGGTCCATTGATTTCAATAGAAAACAGTTGTGCATATCCTTAACTATCCCAGTGGAAATCAGTGAAATGCAAAAGTGCTCAATTTTGGCTACACCATGAGCTGAGCACTGATTTCTGAATGGTCTATCATGTTACTGAGGATGTTCAGATTTTTAGCCCAGTCTTAAGATTTTTAAAAGGTTAGATTTATGGCCAAGTGCCTCCCTGGGCATTCAGCCATATTACCCCGCCTACAATAAGCAATAAATCATAGACAAATGTAGCTACAGTGGTAATGTTCTTTTATAGAACATTATGATCAGCAGTATCACTCATAGACTTGAGTGATCTAGCTATCATATAGAATGCTTTAAAAAGTTTCATAGTTTAAATTTTCATACAAACATGTACGGTAAAATATACATAGTAAATTAATAGCAAAAGAAAAGGTTTGAAGCAGTGCCATAGACATGTTCTGATCCCAATGTAATTGTTCCACAAACTTTGGTAGGCCTCTGAGGCTACTTTTCAACATTTTCTTTTCAGTTTTAACCTTTTGTAAAATTTCATCTCTGCTGCAGATTTTGACTTGCCATTGTCCAACTTCAAGACATACGTTGGCCTGATCAAGCTATTATTATTACAAGGCATTTCTATCCATGAGTGTTTCCATATAGCAAGCTACTGTCTTCATACATCTGTTCTATAGTATTGCGACAACTCTGATATGTAGTAGATGAATCTTGTCTCTACTCCTACTCTGCATTTCTCCTTTCTTTTCCCCACCCCTCTTACCGGGATTCTTTTATCAGGTCTCAGCTAGTCCCACTTTCCTAGCACCTCCCATTTCCTTCTCTCCCTCTCTTTCCTTACCTTCAGAGCGAACTGACAAATCACATTTCAGCCTTAGTTATGCCATTTTGTCATGACCCATAGATTAAATTACTTGTGGCAGGCAGTGTCATAGAATCAATGGTGTTTCTAGGGCTAGCTGGCATGTGACCCTTAGAGGGCCAGCCCAAATGAACTCCACTACCAGCATCACAGAGGTTCCCCACCCCTGGGCCAGAGCAAACTGGATCCCAATGAATGATTCAGTAAACGTGCTGGCCAATGGGTGGGTTGGGGAGCACAACTGTGTGTGTTGGCTTTAAAAGATGAAACTTTCCAGCAGAGGCTGGCTCACATAGCCACACACACAACCCCTCCTTCAGATTATCATGGTTTGCACATGCAGTTCTAGTTTCCTAACATGGACCCCTTGGCAGGGTGGAGACATCATTATCTATCCTTCAGAAGACACCCCTGAGTTCTGCTGTATAGAGCAGCAGCTCTCTGTAAGTGTATAAATAGGGACAGTTTGAAACTGTACATCTCAATTTGTTGAGGCTGTCGTTATAACTGCATCTTTCAGTTGCTCGTTCTAAGAGTGTCAGTTCTCTAATATGCTCTTCCGCAGCAGGACTCCTTGTCTCTGCTTGAATCTGTGTCACTGTATGTCTGTTTGTGTGAAGATTGGGAGGCTTGGGTCAGGAACCTTATGCTCTCTAACCTACAGTTTCAATGAGCAGTAGCCAAATTGCAGTTGGCAATTTCTAACCACAGATTAATCTGATGCCGCAGGTCAAATGTTCCTTTGGTCCAGGTGATAAAATGTCCCTTTTGTTTGCCCTCTCTTTTGCTGCTGTTATGATGAAAGACCTATATGGAGAGGGAATAAAGCAGGCATCCCCAAACTTCGGCCCTCCAGATGTTTTGGACTACAATTCTCACCATCCCTGACCACTGGTCCAGTTAGCTAGGGATCATGGGAGTTGTAGGCCAAAACATCTGGAGGGCCGCAGTTTGGGGATGCCTGGAATAAAGGAACCAGCACAGTCACATCTGCACCATACATTTAAAGCACACGGCTTTCCTTCCCCAAAGAACCCTGGGCACCCTCACAGAGCAATAATTTCCAGCACCCTTAACAAACTACAGCTCCCAGGATTCCTTGGGAGAAGTCAGGTGCTTTAAATGTTTAGTGTGGATGTAGCCCAGGAGTTCCTGCTCAAAAATCCTTGTTTTCATTCAAGTACTTGTTTCTCTGTACAGTAGTCTTTTTAAGGGCTAGCAAGATGCCAATTAAGTGGTAGGACGGACAGACATTTAAAATTGAATTGGGGTAGATACTGTAGGACTTTTCTTAATATGCACAGGAGGGGAGAAGTGTAAACTTGCATCCACAAAATATAGCTTGTACCAAAATTGTCCAAGGCAGTAGCTGTGCTAATCAAATGTTTTAAAATCTGCTGCATGGCGCAGCTTGCCACTCAGAACTTCTAATTTTCAAGCATACAAAATAGAGAGCAGAATAAACTAAAGGGGATTTGTTGCCTGCTGATGTCACAGTAGCCTTTAACGGCACACTGAGAGAGGCTTTTCCTTACTGCTTCTAGAAAGTAGGATGTCATGGTCTTACGATTTTCTTCCAGGTAGAAGAATCACAGGTTGCTCAAGCAGAGTCTAGTACCCTCTCCCTCTCAGCTTTCTAATGATAAGTGCTGCCAGCAGAAGGAGAAGAAATGAATACACAGACTCACAGATATCTGGAATATTGTCACAGTGGTATAAATCTCTCGTACCTAAGAAAACCCCAAACCGCATTGAAATTTATGTTAAGGACATAAAAAGAGGCTCCTTGGATCAAAGGCCCATCTACTTCTCATAGTGACCTACCACATGCCTGTGGGAAGCCTGCAGGCAGGAGCTAAGTGAAATTCTGATATGTGCTTTAACATCCCCAAGTATTCCTTGACATCTGCTTTATTTGAAAGAATAAATCTTACATAAATGCAGTTGATAAAATGTTAGGAGGCTTAAGTTTTTGCTTTGTAGACTACAGTCCCATACACACTTACCTGGGAATAGGTCTTGTTGACCTCAGTGGGGCTCATTTCTAAGTAGACATGCATAGGCGTGTGCTGTCAGTAACTGTACAGGTTGTCAAGATCTGGTTTTACCTCTTCTATGGCATCAAAAATACATTGATTCAAATTATGTTTCTCAAGATCAATGCCTTTCATCAGCATCTTTTTTCTTTTTGATTTTTTGGCAAAATCCACTCACTTCAGTAGTTATTTGAAATGGAAGACAATTAGGGAAGAAGAGGACTGCCACAAGCTAGGTTTCATGTTATGTTTTTCGAAGAAGGGTGTCTTCACTGATGATTACATTTGTTTTATTACACCGAAAAAGTACAGTACACCCAAAGAGGAAGTGTGCCGAGCCTACAGATCAACAAAAAACAGGAGAAGGAAAATGCTGAAGTGTGGAATACTAAAATGACTAATCATTTCCTGTTTTCTGCAACCCCCAGAATTTTCATATGGGAAACATTACAGTCTTATCTATAGACATGTGCTTGGAAGGTAGAAACCTGGAAGGTCAAAAGGTTACAAAATGGCCCAGTGTCTTGGACTCACTTTCATTCAACCGAGCATGTGCTCACAACTATGAATCCTTTTCACCAAATAAAGTTTTAGAGTTTTCCCAAAGATGCCTTTGGAATATTACTACAGTACAAACTTTAGGGGTAAGGAGGAGGAAATGGAGAAAAGGGGGGACAGAGAGAGTTACAACTGATGGCGCTCTGCTGATAAAGCATTTGGGACATGATCAAGATAAAGGTAAGCAATAACCAACAACAGCAAAACCATAGCAACAACAATAATTTTTATACAGGTATATGCCAAATATTATTATTACAGTATTATTATTAATGCAAAAATATGCTTATAAGCAGCTTACAAAACACTAAAAAGTTTCATCACAAATGATAAACTTCCAAAATAAACACAATAAAACAATCCCATTAATACATTAAAATTTAAACATTCATGAAACATAAAAGTACCTTTTAAGCCATCTTGATTTTAATATGGGGGAGCTAAGCACATACTTTTGTTCTTTTGTCAGGATCATGCCTAGTTTTTTTGGAAATATGCTATTGGGATTTGACACACAATTCACTATTAAGTATGCTAGAATCAGTACCCTTCATGACTCAACCTGGGGGGTCACATGCCTAGTGCACCTTCATGACCCACCAGATTTCAGTTACATGCAAATTATTTTCTTTTTAGCCTACTTTATGCTGTACTTTTACTCTTTTCTGCATGGTGCACCTTGTTTCAAAAATTTCACATCCACTGATGTGCCAAGTCATTTAAGCTGCCTAACTGGGAACAAATTTAATAAGCAAACAGCACTTTTTCATTTACCCATCTAAATTCATTTAAATTCATGCACATTTTAAGTGGGTTCCTTTGCCTAAAAATAGCTGATAGTTGGTAAAAAAAAAAAAAGCAGGCCTGCTTTTCTGTAGTGGAGATTAAGTGACAGCCTCACCTGAAGAATGTGCTAAATGTGGGTATCGCTTAGAGATCTAATTTCATGATACCAAAACAAAACTTTGCCCCCAAGGCTTGGGGAACTGGAAAACAGTTGCCAGCATCTATTGATGATGAGCAGGTTCTTCCCTCCCTGACTGCACCTGGCTGGACTGATGGATTTGGCTTTCAGTGCCAAAAGAGAAAGGTCATCTGCTTCAACAATGCTGTGTACAAAGTGTACTGTGTGCAGCTGTGTATACAAAACTGTGTACAATTCTTTTTTGCGGTGGGGGGGGGAACCAGTTTCTGCCCATGCAGTATCACAATGTTGCATTAAGACAATTCTTCCTGTAGTGCATTTGCACTATAGCAGGGTCCTAAACAGATTAACCTAAAGGCAACTCCCAAATTTAAAAGAGCATGATATGCAGTGTGTGTTACGGTAGCCTTCACCAATCTGGTACATTTTGGATGCTTTGGGCTAATAATTATTTATTTTTTACCCTGCCCATCTGACTGGGTTGCCCCAGCCACTCTGGGCGGCTTCCCAACATAATTTACGGAAACAACAACACAACAGAACATCACACATTAAAAGCGTCCAGATTTAAGGCTGCCTTCAGATGTCTACAGAAGGTCATATAATTATTTATTTGACATCTGACAGGAGGGCGTTCCACAGGGTGGGTGAGAAGGTCCTCTGCCTGTAACTTCACTTCTCGCAATGAGGGAACTGCCAGAAGGCCCCCGGAGCTAGATCTCAATGTCTGGTCTGAAGAACGAGGGTGGAGCTGCTCCTTCAGGTATACAGGGCTGAAGCCATTTAGGGCTTTAAATGGCAAAGCCAACACTTTGAATTGTGCTTGGAAACGTACTGGTAGCCAATGTGGGTCTTTTAGAACTGGTTTTACATGGTTCTGGTGGTGGCTCCCAGTCACCAGTCTAGCAGCCACTTTCTGGATTCCAAGTCTCCTCCAAAGGTAGCCCCGTGTAGAGCGCATTGCAGTAGTCCAAGCAGGAGATAACTAGAGCATGTACCACTGGTGCGGCAGTGGCTATATAACAACAAATTGCATTAGTTTTACATCCACACTGAGGATCATGGTTTGTTCTGCCCTCACAGGCAACAATCACTACCCAGCCCGAAACCATGTTTGTTGCTAGATTGCCAATGAGTTATGACATTGGACTGTGCTATGGCATAAAGCTAAGCTATCTTTTGCCTACTCATTCTGGGGGAGAAGGGAAGCAGGATTGATCAGGCTGCATGCTCTAGCTTGCAACTTGTATACAGTGTGATTTATTAACCCAGTATGCAAACATATCCACTGCTAGCTGGTTCTTTGTCCCTCTATATTGGTGAAAGCCACAGAGTCAAAGGTTAAAGGTTAAACCACCAGCATTCCACATTAAGACAGTTCCCTTTATATTTTTGGCCATCAAACCCATCTCTGGTTCCATAGAAGGCTGTAGGTAGGCCTACCTATCAGTATTAGCCAACTACTTGACCCTCACTTGACCTTTGCATCAATTGGATGTGATGAGCTTAGAAAAAGAAGTACTGGAACTCTGAGCTGGTGCAGTTTAGGTAACTGTGGTGACTTAGAGTTCTTTCCAAGTGTGAATCATGAAACTAAGCAGAATTGGAACTGTAAGATTGCTATCTGGAAGGACAATGATGAGGTCCAGCATGAGGTCACTCGGAGAAATATTACTAGTTTTCCGCAGGGTTACAAAGAACTGACTGGTGTTCTCTAGAAATCGGGCATGTAGTGTCACCAATCCTATTCTGTGGAACACTTATCCAACAGTAAGAGCTGTTCGGCAGTGGAATTTGCTACCAAGGAGTGTGGTGGAGTCTCCTTCTTTGGAGGTCTTTAAGCAGAGGCTTGACAGGCATATGTCAAGAATGCTTTGATGGTGTTTCCTGCTTGGCAGGGGGTTGGACTGGATGGCCCTTGTGGTCTCTTCCAACTCTATGATTCTAACAGGCAGTCTCACTTTTGACTTCCAGACCTTTTGTATGTAGACATGCCTATATAACTTTTCTTCCTTTTTAATGTTTTTATGGTGTTTATGGTGTTTTATATTTTATTGTATATACTGTTGCACACTGGCACGTTATATTGTATGGATTGGTATATAAATATTTCTATATATAAACTGCATTGGAGACAACAACAACTGAAAGACAAGAGTGGAGTAACACCTAAGATGCCCCTTCCTAACATCACTTCCAGCTAACTTCTCAGCGCTCCGCCAGAACCTAACAGATGCTGCAGATACGGTGAATCATTTTTCATCATGTGAGGAGGCGAGGGGTGCACTAGAGCTGTTCATCTCTGCAGACAATAGAGTACTGGTTATGGTGTATGTGTGTGCGTGTGCATGTGTACACATACAGTTCAACAATTGGCTTTAATTAAGCATGCACAGAAGAAATAAACTAGCCAGGGAGACTGTGGCAAAAGCAACATAAGAAATAAGAAAAGCGTGAAGCTAGTGCTCTGAGCTGCAAATACCTCTCTTCTCATCATACACCCCCCCACACACACACACACACACTTCTATTGGGTTATATCCAACTGGTTTCCCTCCAAAGCGGCAAAGGGCTAGCACAGGGGGGCCGCATGAGCAGCCCACGCCCCTGAAAAATGTGCCCGGGGTGAATGCCCTGGCAGGGCCCCTCCCCCATTGCTACATCCCTGCCATCACCTCCCTTTTATCACTGCTTTTCACACTTTCACCAGGCCCTGCAGGTGTATGGGCCTCAGAAGGCTCCTAATAGTGCTCTGATGCTGACTATGGGTCCATCTACATTACAGTGTTATGTAATGGTAAAGCAAGTGTCAAGAAGATGTATTTTATACATTGCCAAATTATTATTTTTAAAAAGCCTGGAGCATTGCAAGCAAACTGATGGAGTTGCTATCAATTCAGACTGTTACCACATATTTGCTTTGTGTATTCGATTTGGATTCCAATCAGGCAGATTTGTTTGCGGCAGGTGGAAGGATCCACTTGCAAGGATATTGTGATCTTGTCATTGCTTCCCCTCAAAATGTTCTTCAACTTTGCAAGAAAGGCGCTTGCACAGTAGTCTGATCTTTCCAATGTTTTGGTCTCCTGAAAAACACAGTTTGAATAATACATGAGACTACACCCCCTTAATAGTCTGAGGAAGATATAGAAATGGATTAGTATTCTGCAGAGAATCATCAGTGTGAGGAATAATTTTCTCCCCACTCCCACACGCTGGTAGTTGTGCAAACTGCAAACTTTTAATTCTTGCTTGGGAAGAGCTTAATTTGTGCCAGGTTTAGACCAATAATCTATTTTCAGTGCTTCAGCAGATTCCCAAAATATCTAGAGTGGCTGTCTCTAAATATTTAAGGGTCTCTGAACATGTGCAGAGTGGGTTGTATTTGCCAGAGCACAACTAACTTGAGTCCATTGATTTCAGATCTAGTCTAATACCACCCAGTGTCTTTCTCACTATTAAGTAAACTAACCCCATCCTTGCTTGTTTAGGATTAGGGGGCAGCACTGGCTTCTAGATGTGTTTGAGATTGAGATCTCTTTGGAAATGATACACTTCATTGGGGGGGTACAGCAGTTTCTACTGATGCAGAAAATAGCCTGTATTTACTGCATCACTGGCTTGAAAATAGCCTCTTGCCTGGCTGACTCTAGCAAATATGAATTTCCTGCCATGCCTCCTTTTAGGGTTCAAAACATACACGTGTGTGTTTATCAAGCATGGCTATAAAGCCGGGGTGGTGGAGTTAGCGTTTTGCACTAAAAGGAATACACGGTGATGGGGAACTAATTGCTCATTGCTGTGTTAGATGCTGAAATCAATAGATCAGCTATGCAAATAATGGTAGAAGTGTGCAGAGTTAAAATTATAAACATTAAGCTATTAAAGTCAAGGGCGTGAGCTCTGCTAAATGCCTTGTAAGTGCCAAATGTTATAACATAATTGTTCTAACACTTTGGACCTTGGAAGGTGGCTTTGTAAAACAATCGTATTGTATTGTTATGGCTTATAAAAAAAAGTAAGAGCATAAGAGGAGCCCTGCTGGATCAGGCCAAAGGCCCATCTAGTCCAGCCTCTTGTTTTCAGAGTGGTCAGCAGCAAGCAGAAACACTGTCCCAAACAGGGAAGGTAGAGCACCATCATGCTTAGTAGACACTGATAACCCCTTTTACCCAGCGGATCCCTCCCCAGACTGGTGCCAAAGTTTAATGCTTGTTTTGTGCCACGAACCCCTCGTTTCGTGCCGTTACCACCCCCAAACCAAGTACTTGACACAGCAAATGGGGTCAATGTGTCTCAACTCCCTTTTAATGCCATGCAAGTTGCTGGTTAAAACAGCTTCTGGCTGACCATTCATTTGTTAGGCAGATTGCTGGTTAACAGCCCCAAAACAGTTGGCTGATGGGAGGTAATGATTAGGAACCTGTTGCAAATGGTTGCTCTGCTTTTGAATGAAATAGCCAGCAGTGGGGGGGAAAGAAGCCTCCCTCCAACTGGGGAGAGGGCAGCTGTGTGTGTGAAGAATCAGCAAGTGACAAGTTTGAGAAGAGACCCTGACTAGAGGCTGCATTGAGGCATTAAGTATCTCGAGAATATAGAATAATAATCAAAGGGGGGAAACTATGAGCACATGATGGGGTGGAGATAGTGGTGGCTGGTGCCCATTGGGTCAAGGTAGGACAGAAAGCCAGGATGTCAACAGTAGCCAGAGCCGCTGACAGACAGAGCCAATCAATCCTAGTATTATCTCCCATCCTCTTCCTCCCTACTGAGTTCTACAATGGCGATAGTGAGATTAAGGAGAATGAAGCAGGCAGCCAGGACTGGTTGTAAGCAAGAAGGCAGATGGACTGCGGTTGGATCAGCCTTCGCTGAATGAAGCGAGCTCCATCACTTGTGATTGACATTGGACTACAAGTCCCATCATCCCTTACTTTTGGTCATACTGGCTTGGGCTCATGGGGGTTAGAGTCCAACATCATTAGGAAGGTCAAAGAGTCCCTGTGTCTACAATATTCCATAGGTGTTTGTTTTTGGGACTCATGCAACCACATTCTATGCTGCAATCACAATGGCAAAGGTTGTACAAAATATTCCTGCAACAGAACTGTACCCGGCTGGCGGGGGGGGGGGACATCTGGATCCTGTCTGTGGCACAACGGAGCAATTGGCCCACTGCTGTTGTGCTTAAACAAATTATCTGAGAAGGGCCATATAATCTTTTAGCTACTATACAAATAATCAAGAGCATTTCAGAGTTCTCCAACAAGTAGGTGCAAAGGTTAACCTACTTTACTAGACAGAAAAATGGGTATTATCCATTTGCAGCAACTGGAGTGTGTTACAGTTTTAGAAAAAGGCCTGGAAGGAAAGTTGTCTCTAACTTGGTTTAGTCATTTCTCTGTATTTATGTGGTAAGAGAAATCCACAAAGTACAGAGCCTTAACATTGTTTGGATTCCTTCTCTTTGCAGCAGGGGATTCTTTGAAATTGCATTTACTTAACCGAAGTGATCACATTGAGAACTTACTTGGAGCGAAGAGCACCAGAAAAATAGCAAAAGAATTTTGTGGTGATTGTCAGGGATCGTCAAGCAGCTTTCCTCAATAAAGTTCAACCTTCAAGACTTAAAGTCTTGCATAACACCAGCAGCTTTTGCCTAGTTACAGATACTTCTCACCATAAGTGCACTTGAAGGCTGCATGAGAAGAACTTGATAGCACCAGCCTCCAATACACACACACACACACACACACACACACACACACACACACACACACACAAAACCCACTATGCTCCCTGGCCAGCTGCTCAAAGCTTCATGACATGCTGGTATGCTAGACAGAGTGATCTGCCTGGCACACCTGCCCATATAATGAGTCATGTGCTGAGCTGAGTTTAGGAAAACATCCCCCTCTGTCAGTGGCATATGGTAACATCATTCCCTTCTATTTCCGATGTTTGGGCTGTGAGTGCCATTGCTCATGTAGTCAAAACCCAAATCAGCCCTATCTAACCACAGGGGGGAGGTATTTATGCATACTGAAGCGCATGGCAGTTACTTCTGTGTGGTATCAGAGCCAGCCCTAATATTAGGGTGTGTGAGGGAGGCAGCTGCCTCAGGTAGCAGTTGTTAAGGGCAGGGAGGAGCGTCAAGGTGTTGGAGGACAGAGCTGTGTGTGTGCCACGGGGTCTGTTCTTCCTCAAGTTAGCTTCCTGGCTTAAGGCATAATGGAAGATGCTGCCCCACTGTTAGCATTGCAGTTGGTTTCAGCTGCCAGTTTGGTCAACTTTGTACATGGAATGGGAGGAAGCACCACCTTGTCCTTCACCTAAGGCAGGCATGTCCAAAGTCTGTATCGGGGCCCCAATCCGGCCCGCCGGCCGGTTCAACCCGGCCCCTGTGGTAGTTCATTTCCTGGGGTAAAATCTTTTAAAAATCCTCAACAACTTAAAAAAGGTCAACAACTTTGGTTGGACCTTTGGTCGCCTCCCCACTGCCTTTCACTTCATCAAATCTGGCCCTCTTAGGAAAAAAAAGTTTGGACACCACTGACCTAAGACCATGAAACATTTGGACCAGCCCTATGTGGAACAATTCCACGTGGCTGTGATGTGTGTGCGACAATATTTCAGGCTTGATTTCATGGGTCTTTCCTTCTTGATCTTTTGTTTTCAGGGATGGCTTGGGAATACATTTGCATTTCGACCCTGAGTGAAGAAGTCTATTGAGGACTAGCATTATCAAGATTTGGGAGTGTTTCGTTTTTACCTTATAAAGTTTTTGTTAAATTCACCTTGTGTTGTGGAGCCCAATGAGTCTTCAGTAAGTCGGTCCAGTGACAAAGGTATAACAGCCATTTTATTCTCATTCCTAATGAGTGGAATACATGTTTGCCATTCAAATGTGGATAGGGGATTTGCCCTAAAAGTCTGCTTGAGAACTTAAGGGGAGGGAATCTTCTTTCCAAAACATGTCATGCACCAACAAAATTTGAGAAAATCTGTTGTTTTCTCTCTTGTTTTTGTGGTGAGCAACATTACTTCCTTCTTTGTTTCTTCCTGGCAGCGTGTCAACTGGGTGAAAGAACAGCCAAGTAATAATCTCCACTCATATGACTGCAATATTCATAGATCACAGCTGCGTGAGACAATGTCGCAAGGAGGCAGTTACCGTTTATGTGCATGTGTGTGCTTGAAGATCTCTGTGAAGTTCTTTTTCAGCTCACCAGTAAACTGCTACAGATAATTAATTGCCATTTCCATTGGGATGGGGAAAGCTGTTGCCAGATACAAAGACAATATACCTTTGAATGCCGGATTCTGAAGGCAAACACAAGAAAGGCTCATCATCTTCATGAATGGCTTGTGAGCTTGTAGAAGCAGCATCTGATTGGCTGCTATGAGCAAAAAAGAATGATGAGCGAACAGACATTGGTCAGTTCTGGCAAGGTCATTCTTACGGATCTCCTACAAACATCCAAAATGACTCATTTGCTTTCCTAAGAGTTCTATCCTGCTCATAATTTTGATATATGTACACCGATGGCACTACCTAAACACCATAACATGTGGCCTTCTTTGTGTCATTGACTACACCACTCATCATCCTGCCATAGGTAATGCTCGCTAGGGCATACAAAAGTTGGAGTCTAATAATATCTACAGATTTTAGAGGGCCTAAGGTTCCCTGCTACAAAATGTTTGCAGGCGCAACACTGGTTTATTCAGATAATATGGATTTGAGTTTTTCATACAGGTAATTTTGTTTGTTGCTTTTCTCAAACCCATTCATTTACTCTTTATGAGAAGAATGTTATTAAAGAAAATCCTTTACGTTTGCTTAGCAAAACACGATGGAAGATGTTAAAAGCAGACACCTTGCTCCCCTTCTTCCGTCCTTCCTGTAAAGCAAAGCAAACTTGAATCGTTATACATGCATAGGCCAGAAATAGATTTTATTTCAGCAAGACAAGCTATTCTGTAACAT